>NC_056741.1:89577814-89670314 GCF_019279795.1 Protopterus annectens
TTTAGCAGTTGTGCTGCCTATTGTGTGCAATACTGATATTTTGAATAGTATCCGTACACCTATGCCTGTTGTTCTACTGTAGTTTAGCACACTCACAGTAGCAATGCCACAGTTGTGGCCACTGACAAACTGTGTCATATTCTTGTAGGTCCCTCTGGTGTGACAGCAGGGCAGACGATACATGCTGGTGAGTGTGTTAACACTTTAAAATTGGTATTGAAATGTGCATGTCATAGATGAGGTGTAGGCCATGTACACATAACACACCTACGCATAATGCATGCTGTGCATGTTTGCTGTGAGACGTTAAACATCTCAGTAAAGTCAGTAGCTGCCTCAATCACATGTAATGCACAGAGCATCAGACACAAATGTGGCAACACTGTACTGCACATTGGATAGGCATAGTTGACACACATATACACAACATAACACATTTGTCATACGCAGTACACCTCAACATGCTACACATAGTGTAACCAGACACCCACTGCCAGGTCACACTTCAGTATTCCACATGTCATCCACACATCACACATAATATACCTGAGGGGTAGGGGCCTAGCATGGGACTGTGCAACACTCTTCAACACATAACACAGTCATGTTAGGCAATGCTCCCTATTGGACACCTCACACACCCTTGTGCAACGTGGCTGTGTAATTGTGAACTTAGCCATGGCACTGCGATTCAGATACAGCATGCTAGGCAGTGGTCTAGCACACTTTAGTGGCCTTGAGTGACCACATGATGCATGATGATGATGGCTAATGGTACTACACCCCATACAGTTACAGTGACCACAGTACTACACATAGCTGTTATTGCTTTGCACCTCCATGTTGTGTGTGTGCACACATATGCACCTATACACATTTTGCATAGCATGTTGTGTGTGTGTGCAAACATATGCAACTATACACAATATGCATAGCAGTCGCATTCTGCACAAAGTGACACATATTTGTCCTGGAATATTATTGGGTATATAGGTCACATGACACACATTGGGTATGTGAGATGTTTAATGTTGCAGTCATGTACCATGCAATGTCATGGCTGGCATTGGCATATCTGGAATATGACCCACACTCACCATAACCACTGTACAATGGCCATGTCCAGGATTGGTATTCCATCACGTATATATGCACCACCCATCCCGTGTGTGTACATAGCATGCATGTGCTACACCTGTGTCCACAATTATCTGCTACAGACACAGACACTGCAATCAGACATGGAAATCCATGTGAAACACAGATAACACATGCAGCCATGGTATGTATACCTGTGAGTGATGGTGCACAGGAGATTGCAGAGCTTATAATACTTGCACAGAAATGTCGTGTCCTTGTACACATTGTGTTCCAGGGTGTAGGCAATCACTGAATATGTACACACATGCACCACAGCCATGTACACTGTCATTAACTATGGCTGTCTACACTCACACTGCATGGACTTGATCAACCTATATTCTGCATGCTGACACGTGTGACATGACTGTTTGCCTTGTGATACTGTCACCCACCTTCAACCACTATTGAGTATGTTTTGGATTGCTGTTGTGTGTGTGTATCTGCTGTAGTGAGGAGTGTGCATGTGTTCCTGTGTGCATGTGTGCATGTGTTCATGTGTGCATGTGTGCATGTGTTCCTGTGTTCCAATGTGCCTGTGTGCATGTGTGCATGTGTTCATGTGTTCATATGTGCATGTGTTCATGTGTTCATGTGTTCATGTGTGCATGTGTGCTTGTGTGCATGTGTGCATGTGTGCATGTGTGCATGTGCAGACTGTAAAGTGTGTTTCCTGTCTTCCTCTCAAAGGTGCTGAGTTAGGGGTTGGCGAAAGCAGCAGGCAACCTGAAGCCACTGCCATGAATAGTGGTGATGATGACACATGTATTTTGGCACAGGAAGATTTGACAGGGTCTGTCATTGGTCTGCCAGTCGACAGTACACAGCGTTCAACCCCATCTATGCACACACTCATACTATCAATACATCCCTCACCACCAATGTTCATAGGTGAGGGACAGCATACAGTTGACATTGACCAGGAGAGTGTGGTACCCATGGCACTTGCATCCCCTCACAGCAGCCATAGCCGTAGACCTGGAACGGTACAACATAGGCGGAGGTCCAGAGGTTCTCGGGGGAGCAACTCTGGTTGTATTGCCCCTGGCAGGCGTGCCTTCACAGGTCTTATGACAACCAGTATGTTCCAGGCTGAAATGCAGGCTCAGGCACGTATGGAACGGTACACCAGGCAGGGACTTAGGGTGCAGAGGGCACATTACACCACTATCAATGACAGCATCCGTGACCTTGCCGGTGCCATCCGGACTTACGCCGAGGTTGTTGATAGACATTGGGGGGAGACATTAGAAGCCCTCCACAATATGTCTTCCATGAGCCAGGACAGTGCGGGACAGTTGTGACATCGAAGTGGATGCATGCCAGCAACAGCTGGCAGTGGTTGTGGACAGCCCACAGTTCACAGCCAGTCCCGTAGTGGCAATACCAGCCCCAGCAATGCTGGGGCTGGCCTGTCCATTGACCGTCCCAGTAGACCATGTGCACGTGGCTCTGGCCAGTCCCAGCAGGGACATGGGTCCAGTTGTCATACCTCTGCCTTTGATGACAGTAACCAGTCAGGGTTGGTACCCGATACTGTCCGTAGCACCCCTGCCAGGCACAGGTACTGTGTCCTTGGCCGGAGACAGTGAACTGTACAGCCTAGCAGGTACAGTCTGTGGCTGTCCCACAAACTACTGTATATGGCAGCCACATGGTGGAGCTGTGTGCATGCAGACACATACACATTAACCAAACAGCTAGGGCTCACACATACACACACACATTACATCAACATTGGCCCATGCTGTACTGTTGTCCCACACACACACACACACACACACACACACACACACACACACACACACACACACACACACACACACACACACACACATGTCGATTGGATGGGTCAATGTCAGGCTCAGGCAAACAACAAAACGCCCTGTGCATATGATGATACCTGTGCCGCCTCCTGTCATCTGCATTATTGATGGAGGGACAGGCTAACATGGTGCTGATGCACAGGGTGACACTATAGCAGTGTAGCAATAATAGCAAGTTGTCAACAAGGAAGTGTAACTACATCCTTGTAGGTATATCTGAGCAGAAATTATGCATCAAAGCTCTGATTGTCAATGTAGCATTGTTTACACCACTGTTAGGTCTGAGTATGTATTATTGGGTCATGTGCCACTTGGCTGAAGTGTAATGTGTTGCCAGCATGTGTTAGTGAGTGGACAGTACGTGTGTGATGTGTGCAGTACAGATTAGCAAATGTACATCTGTGAACATGGTGGGTGTGCACTGTCTGGATGTACGTGCATAGTGGACACATGGGACATGTGGCATACCCTGTCGTACACATTGTTAACATCCCATAGCATCTTTCAATGGCCAGTATGCATTCTACCACAGTTATGTACTAACATGGGTAGACATGTGTATGACATGGGTTGACACTATGCTGTGGGTGATACCGTTAATATCTGTCAATGATTTGTGGTCTGGTAGTATACACAACCTCAACAGAATGACTATAAGCAATCATTGGATGATGTCCTGACAAATGACACACAGTAGTAAGGAACCCAGTAACAATTGGATCCTTCCGTTGCTACACTATCACACTAACCAGTGGTAATGACCGCCATCCATTCCTGTGACCACACCTGTTTGTCATATAGCCCTCTTAGGTACATGCAGACACACTAGGGATGTGTCCATCCAAATCTGGAAATGCATGGATTGGCCTACAATGCATTCCCTGGATAGGACGCATATCCTACACAAGGGTATCATACAGACAGATACCTGTTGTCTGATACATGCTGTATAGCAGTAAGCCGGCTATGGCATAGTCATCCCCATGTACTATACATACTATCCCATCAGTACCACACAGGTGGTAGCCTTCAACATGTATGTTGGGTACCAATGTGTACATACAGACTCATGTTATGTCATGTGTCTCTTGGTATCCACATATCCATAGGTATTGTGGAGTCTCAAGGTGTATCACATAAGACATTAGAGGCCTGAATGCATATCCACAAGGCAGTCGTACACCTATAAAGACTTTCTATTCTTGGCAGACTTTGTTGTGTATCACCATGTCTGACATATACCCCAGACATATACCCTTACTCACACTACTCTTAGTAACTGTCATGGGTGTGTGTGCCACAGAACACGACAGTGGACGGCCTTGTCACATACATACATATGTGACCTACGATCTGAGAAGCAGCGGCACAACCTGTCAATGGCAACAAATGTATTCATGTAGTATGCGGGCTTCACACCTATGTACTGATTGAGGGGACATGTACACATATATATTTGCCACACAGATACCTGATGTGTGCAATGCACTTACTGTTGCAATCATACTATGTCATACCATAATAAAAGCAAAACCCAAACTGCACTGACCAACAGTGACATACACACAGTCAGCATTTGCAGGATTCAAGCCCCTACCTAACTATGTTATGATACTAGAGAGAGATGCATTAACATGATGTGCTATTTGCTTTACTGGCTGGTATCCCTTCTCTGGCTGTATTTGTAGGATGGTGACATCATCAGTGTTTCCAAAGAGGAATGTACCTCTTTTAGTGAGTTTTCCCAGTCTCCAAAAAGGGGACACATCTCAAAGGAAACTGCACACATACACACACACACTCAGTCACTCACTGTTTGCAGGATTCAACCCCCTATCTAACGATGTTATGATACTAGAGAGAGACGCATTAACATGGCATGCTATTTGCTTTACTGGCTTGTTCCCCTTCTCCTGCTGTATTTATAGGATGGTGACATCATCAGAATGGACATGGTGATGTGTGTACATTTTGTTTTATGCCATTCCAGGAATGGTCCATGTGGGTCAGCAGGTGTCAACAGCTTGAACAAGACCTCAGAATCCTTACCTTGTGTGATCTATCTGTGGACACATTGACATTCCGTCATATGTCAACACATATTTATGCACAGCTTGTTGGTTTTGCGGACACTACATGTGTCTGGGATGTTGATAAAGGGCTATTCAAAGTCTATGTGACACATGTGTAGATGTGTTCATTGATGTATGTCCTGGGTGGCTGCCTTGCAAACAGTCTAGCATGTTTGGGAACCATGATCCGCACATGAACATACCACAGTTGGTAGGGTTGTGTGTATGTCAGCTTCCAATAACTCTGTTTATGACTGCAACCATGATGGACTCCATGACCTTGCAGATCAGACTTCATAGGCATACTGGACTTGACTTCCCATGGTGTGTTGTGCACCAACAGTTGTGGGGAGGGCCATATGTAGTTGTGACACATTCAACGGTTCCACATCCTGTGTAGGGGGTGAGGCTCAGCTAACTGATCAGGTGCATGATCTGTTCGTTCTGTAGTTTGTGCATGACACATATTGGGAATGAATGTATTCCACTTACTGCCATGCTTTTGGCAGTGGGGGTAGCTGCTCATCCATTCTACATGTGATATCTCCTGGTATGATGATATGGACTATTGTCAGTGGGAGATGGGTATGTACATATGGGCCTGTCTGTCATGATGTTGGCATTGTCACTCAGGTACAGTTGGCCCTGACTCAGGACATATATGGGTGTACATTGCTATTGATGACATAGCTGAAGGAGGTGTCATGATTCAGTCTGGACTCCTTCTCATCTACTCTTTACAAAACACCAACGAACATGAGCACTAATCCCTGTTATACTCTTTTACATGCTTAACACCCTATTGATCCTTTGTAATCAGGCTACAGAGTATGTCATGATAATATCCTGGCATGTCCAGAGGTCGGTTTTGTGTGTACTCTTCAGTCCAGCTGGTGGATATTGTGATATTGACACAATGTCACATCTGCCTCATGTACACAGACAACCCTCTCCTCCTCCTGACAAACTCAGATATATGTATGAGATGCACCTATATAGACATACAGGGTGCTGAACTCTCTCGACCCATGACTGGCACAGTCTATCAGGTGGTGAAGGTAACCACACACACCACATATCAGTCTCGCATATCCTCTAGCAACAGCACTCAAACCACATTATCACATGTAGACATACTTGGGTGCTGTAAATGTACTCTACCTAAGCAGCAGAGACCTCCAAGCAGACACACACACACCTGCTACCCCATGACAATACCCACATATTACATAGTTCACAATGTCAGTGTGCCACACAGTCACTGCCCTTCGGGCTAAACAACACACCTAATACACTTGTAATATGCGACACTTATTGTCAGACACACTGACGTACCACTCACCAGCCCTAACAAGGGAATAGTCATTTTGGGCTGTCTGTTGGGTGCCAGGATCTGCTGCATAACACAGGCAGTCAGGTCACTCCAAAGCAAGTACAGGACTGGCACCATCATTGTCCATGCTGGTGTGTATAACCTCAGACGTTACTCCCTGGACCACATGACATGATACATGGAGGAACACTCTGATCATGTAGCCCAGGCCAGTATGACCCTGACCTTGTCTAGCATCTTACACCCACCAGTTATGATGTCACAGTATACAGACACACATATCACATTTAACAGTTACCTAACAGATTTGTTTAATTCATAGGGGATACGGTGTCTGTCAGCCTATGGTGATATGCTCAACATACCACGTAGCTTCACTATGGACAGCTTGCACCTGTCACCCTTGGACTTTGGAATGCTGGATAAGGCTCTTGCTACCACCATAGTGCCTTTTTTAAGCAGGGCTCAGAAGACAAACACACCTCCATAGACATTACAGGTTAAATGAAACTAAGGGTAATGCTGCTCAACAACAGTTGTGTCAACCTCATATTGCTGCCACTGAGGACACACCTCAGTATGGAGGATAGCGATATCTGTGCACTGACAGACACCTGGTTCAGGCTCATTTATGCACACCAGCACTATCAGGTTATGTTTCATACCATGCCGTCTGACAACAAGACTTGGAATAAACAACACAACTAGGGGGAGTATCCATATACATCACAGATACACACACCTCCGAGTTAGTAGCACTGCACAAAGCATCACAGACCATACATATACAACTGCCATTGTGCAATACTGCCTTTCAGTTTGTTGCCTACTACAGAACACACTCCCAAACTCAGTAACCACACTCGGCTTTCTTGTGAACTATGGAGAATATGAAGGTCTCCACAAACACCATTATATTGTGTGTCTTCATATACACAACTATTGACTGGGGCTACTACTCATGCCCCGACACCCTCACCCAACAGTCACTACAATTTGTAGACTCATATGCTATGGCACAACCAGTCAGCACAGCCACAAAGGGGAATACAATTCGGACCTGATCATCACCAACATGGGGACTCTATGTTCCACACTAGCGATATACCCCTCATTGGTAAGGTCAGAACATACATGTGTCTCACTGGACATACATATACCCTCCACACACCCATCCTGGGTAATCTTGGTGAACTTCTCATGAGCCACCGTCTCACATCACCGAAGCAAGGTGGTATCCTTCAGAGACCCTGAGACAGTGGCAAATATGGCTCACACTGCTGCATCCTTTACATACAAATTCTATGGACACCTAGTGGACTACATGGATTGTGCTATCCCAAATAACAACAGGACTCACTACTCCAATGGCAGGGGACCTGTGTGGTAGACCCCAGCCATTAATAAGCTGTAGAATGTCAGGAGGAAGCTACTACATGATAGAGCACAATCCAAGACTGGGAAGGCATCTGTGATCTGTACTAGCAGACAGCTATGATCACTCATGCACTTTTCTAAGGGCTGCTTCTACCAGACAATTGCAACAGACACGTAGAACTATCACACAGCCTTCTTCAGTTATGTCAGGAACCTGGGTGGACACTCACTGATATGCTGTGAGCTACAGAATACTGACTAAACCTACCCTGAACCCACTGGCATTGCCAACATCCTGGCAAACAGGTTCAGTGCAGATGTCTCCCACCCATCCCCCTAAGGAGCAACTATCCATCCCAACAGAGTATAACCTCCCTGACATCACACAGTAACAGGTGAGTGCTGCCCTCCCCAAAGCGTACATCACAGTATCAGAGTGACCATACGGTGTCCCAGCCTGCATCTTACACGAGCATTATGACAGACGCAACCCTCACATTACATCACTGTTCAATATCAGAGTTACCACAGGATATGTACCCAAGGAATGGCATACAGCGACAGTGGTCCCACTCCACACAGTTGGTGCCACAATGGGCCACAGACAATATTGCCCTATAAGCCTAAGTAGCCTGTTCTGCAAAGCTATGGAGCATATTGTCATGGGACTCATACACATAGACATCAGGAACCTACAGACACTGTGTCCTACTCATTTCAGTGTTGTTGTGGGCAGATCTTGCCTCTTGAACCTGTTTGTATTCTTTAAATGGCTAACAGGTCCATCGACATAGGGACGGCTGTCCACACAGCCTACCTGAACCCTGCAAAACCCTTCAACACAATAACCCACTGGGCCATTATGCATAGGCTCACCAGCATCGATATGGACACATATTTCACACGATGGATCAGGGATAGCACCCACATGGTCAGAATTGCAGGTGCCATGTCTGACTATACACCAGTTACACGTGGCATCCCACACGGCTCGGTCCTGGGACCTTTCTTGTTCAGTATATATTTGTCTGACATACAGGCTACCACAGGGGGAATATGGCTGAACATGTTTGCACTTGACTGCAAAGTGGGTGCCATGATCAACTCTCCAGCTGCCACATGCATACTCCAACAGGGTCTCACAGAGATGAATGAATGGTGCCTGAGCCATGGCCTACAGCTAAATGCCATTAGTTGCATAGTCATCCCCTTTGGGAATAACAACATGCCCACACATTACCACATAGGTAGTACTCCATTACATACGGTAGGAGTTGTTAGGGGATTGGGGACATGACTTGTTCATACTGTCGCCTTTGACATTTATGTTGCCAAAGTGGTTGGACACATCTTCTATGTGGCCCACCTTATCCCATATGGTTTCACATCTAGATCGAGTGTGGTCATTGTGCCCCTATACTCATCACATCCATGCTTGGTTACAATGCCACATTTGGGGTGTACCTTACCCAACATCTGCAGCAACTGTACTGGCCACGGAAGTTCCTCACCAAGCAGATCTAGGGACTCACACAGATGCCCTGCACAGTTCAGATGCAGTAACTCCAGCTCTATTCAGCCGCTTACCACCTACTCGGATATGATGCGTGCCTGTTGTTTACAGATATACCCAACCAAGAATTACTGGACATGCTCCACCACAGGATATCCGACTCCCTTGGAGCTACACACTCCAGGGACTTATACCTCAGCACAGAAGTTAATAGGACATTGTGGAGGGACATTTTCTTATCCCAGAGGCTCCACTCACTCCAGAATGTAATCCCAGTTTCACTAGGCAGAGCCACCCACTGACCACCTACTGGAGACATCTTGACGACTGTATGGGTGATCGTATGTTTACCCCTGGGATATCTCCTGTGTCCCTGCTAGACAGAGGCACACTAGCCTAAACGTACATGGGCTATCTTGTGTGACCTACTATTCACACACACAGTGTAGTAATCTGACAGGGTTACAAATGCAAACACACTCTGGCTAGGCTTGTACATGCCCTAGGGCAGATAGCCTAGTATCGACCTCTGAACCTATGCTAATGTTCAAGATGCACAATGTTTATTGCTGATACTGTTTGCAGGTCTTTATCATGTTTGCTTTACCAGTTTCTATGAACAACTTCGATATCTGCAGAACATATTTGATTATGACAGGGTTCCACTATATTATAGATGTGTCTGTTGTCATATGACTGGGTGCACAGGGCGGATTGCTGTATAGTGACAGGTTCCTGGGTTAACGCATGCAACAGCCAGATACGCGTGGCCCACTGCTGTACTCAGACATGGCCTAAGTGTGTGAGCATGCCCAGTTCTGCCATTCCGTGTTTTGTTGCCTGACATTTGTCTCATTTATTCAAGTGTGTGAGCATGCCCAGTGTGAGCTTTCAGTATGTTGCTATCTGAGGTCCACTACACTGGTTGATGTGTGCGAACATGACCGATATTAACATTTATACTGTGTGTGTTGGAAGTCAGGTTCTGTTCTCACTGCTGGACTCACCTTTGTGTCATAACTCGACAAGGATTATGCTGTGCCTGCAGGGTTTCCATGAAATACTTTGCATAGACTTATCAACATTCCTTCATACAGGCTGACCACTGCAATACATTCATGGTTTAGTGGTTGAGTACTTTGGCTATAGTGCACAGCATCCTGGGTTCAAGGCCCATCACTGCTTTATATTTTAATACTGAGCAGACCAGACTGCTTAAGGGCCTGTTAAGCAAATATGAGCATGTTGGCTTTTGTTCGGCTATGCCCTACTTAGACCAGGCTTGTCCAATATTGCTCAATATTCAGCAGCATTGCTGGACATTGCCCAATATTACTGAACATTGACCACAGTTGTGCTAGTTGGTGTGTGCGATTTTGTTTGCATATACTACATGGTGGTAAATGCTGTTTAGCACTACTTTATATTGCTTAACACATGGCAATCATGCCTTAGGTGGTGCTGCAGGGCTGCCTATGTTGGATGCACATACTACACTCCCTGTACATGTTTGAAAGCAGGTAGTGTCAACTTAGGCATCCCTTTTACTATATGTGTGAGTCGGAGAGAGGTATCATTTCCAGAGTTCCTGCTGAGCCAGTGTATGTGCTATGCGTTGCCTCTTTGCCAAGGCCAGAGCATACTGGGCACACCTCCTTCTGCCTACTGGGGCAGGCTCAGGTTGTTCCTCCCCCGAGTCACGCTCTGCCTGTGATGACCTTAGCAATAGTGGGGGGCTGTTTGGCCCAGGCCTATGCTGGTCCTGCTGCAGGTGTTTTCGCAGGATCATATTATGTAGCATACCACATACCATGACAATTTGGGTACATGTAGTTGGTGAGTACTGCAAGGCTCCACCAGATGTGTCCAGGCACTGGAACCGTGACTTGAACAGCCCAAACACACGCTCTATTACATTACGTGTTTGTGTGTGTGCCTCATTATGGCATTCCTGTTCAGGTGTGTGTGCGTTTCTGATGGGTGTCATCAGCCACGGCTCCAGTGCATAGCCATCATCCCCCACTAGGTGACCATGTGGGATGTCCCCATTGGAAAATGTCTGGTACAGCTGCATCAGATGTCAGATATGGGAATCATGGTAGCTTCCAGGGCAGCCTGCACACACATTCAGTATTATGCCCTGGCATCACACACGACCTGTCAGTTGATGGAGTGGAAGCCCTTGAGTTTGAAGTAGACCCTACCCCACTCGCCGACTGGTGCTTTGATGCATATGAGCATGCAGTCTATTGCACCCACTACCTCAGGGAATTCTGCTATTTGCTGGAAGAGACGCATATTGCTGTCCAATACTTCATGGGAATTGGGGAAATATACATGATCACTGACATGTGCTGACATGGCATCCAGGAACTGGTGTAGTACCCTGGATGCTGATGCCTGTGATATCCCCATCATATCACCAGTTGGTCTCTGGAAGGTACCTGTTGCTAATATTGTTAGGCCAACATATACCTTGGTTTCCACTGGGATGGGTTCCCCTCTGTTAGTTCTATGTGTGAGGCGTGGCCTGCACAGCTCAACAATTTGCTGCAGGAGGTCTCTGTCCACTCTATAGTGCTCCACTATCTCCAGCTCATGTAGCCCCTGGTAGGTTACCCTGGGCCTGTACACTCTTCTCCGTCTCCTCACTGTGGGTTGTCCAGCAGCATTTCTATTGCCACCACCCTCAGCATGTTGCATATGTCGCCTTATAACAGCAATGGCAGGCCCTAACATTTCTTTGTCTCAGTAAAGCTTTTTCAGTTTTCACTTCTATTAGCTTACTGCAGTGTCTGTTGTGAGAAACATACTGGACTGTTGTTTGCAGAGTTTTAAGTGCTAGGCTAGGCTGGGCTAGTGTACTGCCTGTGTAATTGCCTGATTCTGATTGTTTTCACCTGCTAGCTCTGCTAGTACTCTCTGGTAGCTTCCTGTTATTTGTTGTGCTTCCTTTTTCCTTTCTGTTTCCTTGGGGGGGGGCACTGCACACACAAGCGCAAACACGTGCACAGCAGCTAACACGCACGCACACATGCTTACACGGACTAAAACTTGCTTATTCGGGTTAAAACGCGTGCACACCAGTGCAAGCGCGCTTACAACTCTTTAAACAGCCTTATACATGCTTACTCCGGCTTAAACATGCGCAATCATGCTTACACGCACGCACTCTGTCTTACTCGGGTTTACACGCGCACACACGCGCATACCCATTCAGCAAGAAACTTTGGTGTTATCCACGGCATACACCTTCCATTTCTTGGCTTTCCCTAGCCTACCTGTTGACACACCTTTTTCCATGATGTATAAATGACAGCTGACACATGCCACTCTGCTCCAATGAGCTTCACTTCTTTCATACATACCCCCTCATGATTTCACCTATCTTCTACTCTGTTACTCCCCATATCCTACTCCTACACTCCACTGACTGTGCTCATTTGATATGTAAACGTACGATTCACTATCCTAACACTCATTTACATAGGATAGCCTACTAATGCTTGGTTACATCTCTCAGACTGAGCTTCCAACCCTAGCAACCTCTACTCGGTGGCCATCTTGTCTTCAGCCTGCCATTTCCTTGCATTGTACATTAAGAATTTCAATAAAATCCACATTTGCACATTTGTGGGTTTTAATTTTTAGTATTCTGCATTTTAGAGTGCAGCCCGTTTGCACAAGGCTGCGCTACGCTTAAACATCGGAAATTGGCGAAAAAAAAAGAATTATTTTTATTTTCATATTGCATCAGGAAACATTTCCAATGGCCATATATTTGGCCATTGCCATGCTTCCTGCACTGGATACAACCTTTATTTGGAGCTGTCACGGCTTCATTTTGCTATTTGCAAAACGGTACTCAGTTGTCAACTGAGTACATTTCTGCAAATAGCACTGCTCTTACTCGGACAGGTTCGGGTTTCCTGAATCACAAATCTACCTCATTTGCATGCCTTTCACCTGCAATTGAGGTAATTTGCATATCCCAGCCCTGTCCATGTAAGAGCCATTTTAGGAGCTCTTTTACATGCTCCTACAGGCTGTTCCTGGATTGGACATGATGGCTGCATGGAGTCTTACTCTACTCTAAGACTCCTTGCAAGCCTTCATGAATCTGGCCTGATGTATTGCAGCAAAAAAAAATAGCTTAAGTATATAATGACTGCTATATACAACAAATAACAGTAATTATTACATGGTGGCTATCACTGGCTTACAATACGATATCACATTTTGTATATTCAGTTACTGATGTGTCACTTTCAATACTGTGCAGACAGAAAGATTACTACAGATAAACTGGTGGAAGCTAGATTCAAACCTACATTTATCACTTATGCTCACACTACAAGTACCAGAATCCTGCCTGCCTAGCTAATCAATCTTTACTATGCTTGCATGAATTAGTGGAAGTGAAACAACTTACATCTATGATAGATAGGTGAAGCATTACACACACTAACAGGTGTACCATTCTATGGTGACATTGTGTAAGCATGCAGATATACCTAACCATGTGGACCAATATCTATAAATGTACACAGTTATTGTATGCTGAACTTTGTGTGGTGTTATGCCATAATCAATAAAATTGCATACACATGTATTATCCCAATGTGAAGCTTTGTGTAAATATTACATGACAAGTAAAAGAAATGTACAAGTACTGCCATGTGCCCTACATAAACTACTATATGCATTTAGCATCACATCTTATGTAATATATCTAAAATGATTTGTGTGATGTGAACAGATGACATCCATAACATATAGAAATAATAGGGTGGAACAAAAGCACCACCATTCATAAAACATATCATACAAGTCAGGCATGCCTGTGCAATGATATTCAAACTAGCCAATAATGCATTCCTCTGATGTAGGTCATCAAAGTGGTGGTTGACCTGCACGCTAGTCCAGTAGATCCCAGTCCATCCGTGGTGCTCACTTACAATCTGTTTCTAATTGTCGATCATTGCAAAGTTCCCGGGTCATGATCTCATTCTTTGCTCATGTACAACACATACAGTGAGCATCTGGGTGGTCTTCTCCTTTGTCCAGTTCAGCACTCAGACTCACAGAAGCCTCCTCTCCATGAACATCCTCACTAGGGGTGTTAAAGCTTTTGCAAAAATACCTTCTAATAAATTCTAACTGTATGTAGCAAAGCTAAAGTAGGAATATGCATCGGTAATACATTTTAAAGCTGACGCATATAGGATGGTAGCAGACTATTGGAGGGCATCAGACATGTTACAGATATTTCTGTTTATTGATACCTATGGGTCAGTTGCACTAAGCACTGTACACATTTTCTGAGCTATTGGTTAATGCATCAAGATTCAAGAGCTTACACAGACATTTGCTAATGGGATTCCAAAACAATGAATTCTAATGAAACTCATTATTTATGTATGGCACAAACAGAACTTACAAACTGTGTGTGCTAAACTAACCTCACTCTGGGATATAGCTGAATTACAACTATCTTCTAAAAGTAAGCTGTCACCTGTTTGCTTTGGTGTGGTGGAGTACAATGCTATTATCACACACTTATGTTATCATTATGTTGTATAAAATAACTGAAAAATGTTTTCATGCGTATGTTGTTTGAAATTCTGTACATTAGAATCTGGCTGTTACGTAAAGGATGGGGGGTGACTTCCACAATAGGCATACATATGGATACATATCCATCCCATATGCGATTGTATGGATAAAAAGAAATCAGCCCCGGTAAATTACTGATATGGAACGAATTGAAATACATCCACAGTTATTGCAGATTAACCTGTAATGTCTGTTGTATGTTTATGGAGACTGACGACTTATGGTGATTTCTGCAAGCTGTACATTCAGTGACTGATTTATGGATGTTCTCTGATGTTTAGTCATATAGTAGTAGTTGTGAGTACATTCAGTGGGACAGAGACAACATTAGGATGGCTTAGCATTTAAATTGTTTCTTGTGGTGATATGTAACCATGGCCTCATGTTCATATACTGATGTTTTACTGCCCTGGTTCTGTATACATCTTATTAGATCTGTTGTGTACCATACCACGACATTCACATTTGTTATGATGTGTGTCACTATCTGTGATAATATCTGAAATGCATCCCACATTGTGTTTGGCCTTTACTTGTCATTATTAAAGTCAAAGTTAAAGTCAAAGTAAACTTTACTGTCATTCAGAAATCACACAAGTGCAAAAACTGAATTAAATTCTGTGTCTCCAGACTCAATGTGCAGACAACATATAGACTATTTTCACAGATATTTACACATATAACACCTAGCATTACATCATGGACATGCAGGCAGACAGACTAATACTGCACATAATTAGAAACACATTTTAACACTTTCCGCAGTGAACACTTACTTGCATGAGACTTTAGTATTGCACAGGTACTTGTTTAAGCCATTGCACTGATTCTTGCACAGAAAGGGACATTTAAGTATTGTACTGTGAACATTAGAGTTACATTAGGGAGAAAAGGACCTGTACCGATTGGCTAGACAGAGGGACAGAGCTGGGAAAGATGTGCAGCAGGTAAGGGTGATAAAGGATAGTGAGGGAAACGTACTCACAAGTGAGGAGAGTGTGTTGAGTAGATGGAAAGAGTACTTTGAAGGGCTGATGAATGAAGAGAATGAGAGAAAGAAGGTTGGATGATGTGGGGATAGTGAATCAGGAAGTAAAACAGATTAGCAAGGAGGAAGTAAGGTCAGCTATGAAGAGGATGAAGAATGGAAAGGCTGTTGGCCCATATGACATACCAGTGGATGCATGGAGGTGCTTAGGTGAAATGGCAGTGAAATTTTTAACCAGATTGTTTAATGAAATTTTGGAAAGTCAGAGGATGCCTGAGGAGTGGAGAAAAAGTGTTTTGGTACCTATCTTTAAGAATAAGGGTGATGTGCAGAGCTGCAGTAACTACAGAGGGATAAAATTGATCAGTCACAGCTTGAAGTTATGGGAAAGAGTAGTGGAAGCTAGGTTAAGAAGGGAGGTGATGATTAGTGATCAGCAGTATGGTTTCATGCCAGGAAAGAGCACTACAGATGCAATATTTGCTCTGAGAGTGTTGTTGGAGAAATACAGAGAAGGTCAGAAGGAGTTGCATTGTGTCTTTGTGGACTTAGAGAAAGCATATGACAGGGTGCCTAGAGAGGAGTTGTGGTATTGCATGAGGAAGTCGGGAGTGGCAGAGAAGTATGTAAGAGTGGTACAGGATATGTACGAGGGTAGTGTGACATTGGTGAAGACTGCGGTGGGAGTGACAGATACATTTAAGGTGGAGGTGGGATTACATCAAGGATCAGCTCTGAGCCCTTTCTTATTTGCAATAGTGATGGGCAGGTTGACAGATGAGATCAGACAGGAGGCCCAGTGGACTATGATGTTTGCAGATGACATTGTTATATGTAGTGAGAGTAGGTCCCAGGTTGAGGAACCCTGGAGAGGTGGAGATTTGCTTTAGAGAGGAGAGGAATGAAGGTCAGCAGGGCTAAAACAGAATATATGTGTGAAAATGTGAGGGAGGGTAGAGGAATGGTGAGGATGCAGGGAGTAGAGTTGATAAAGGTGGATGAGTTTAAGTACTTGAGATCAACAGTTCAGAGTAATGGTGAGTCTGGAAGAGAGGTGAAGAAGAGAATACAGTCAGGGTGGAATGGTTGGAGAAGAGTGTCAGGAGTGATTTGTGACAGACGGGTACCAGTAAGAGTGAAAGGGAAGGTCTACAAGAGGGTAGTGAGATCAGCTATGTTATATGGGTTGGAGACGGTGGCATTGACGAAAAGGCAGGAGTCAGAGCTGGATGTGGCAGAGTTAAAGATGTTAAGATTTGCACTGGGTGTGACTAGGATCGACAGGATTAGGAATCAGTATATTAGCGGGTCAGATCAGGTTGGACAGTTTGGAGACAAAGTAAGAGAGGCGAGATTGCGTTGGTTTGGACATGTGCTGAGGAGGGATGCTGGGTATATTGGGAAAAGGATGCTAAGGATGGAGCTGCCAGGTAAGAGGAAAAGAGGAAGGCCTAAGATAAGGTTTATGGATGTGGTGAGAGAGGACATGCAGGTGGTTGGTGTGAAAGAGCATGATGCAGAGGACAGGAAGAAATGGAAACAGAAGATCCGCTATGGCAACCCCTAATGGGAACAGCCGAAAGAAGATGATGATGACTGTGAACATTAGAGTATTGCACTATAGACCATAGAGTATTGCAATATGGTTAACCTCTACATATGTGACCTATACAAGCTTGTTAAATGAAATGGTAGATGTCATAATGTTGTTAGGCCATATGGATCACTTATTCAGACTTTTTCATGTTCATTCTGATTATCTGTACATAACCATGGCATACATGGCATGGATTGTTTTGTATAGCTATGTAGTGCAAATGAGAGGTGAGTCATTCATTTGACATATGCTTTTAACATTGTCATGTCAATATGTGAGCCCCTATATAAACTTTCATATCTATTCTCACCTCTGCCTATCTCTTCACCTCCATTAATAAAGTTAATTATATCTACTTCAACTACTCTCCTAAACAAACAGCTAGTTACAACTACACCTTTACCCATTTTCAAATAAACACCACATCCACACCCTGCTACCTGCTAGCCAAGTATCATCGACTTACTCATATTAAATTCAATATCACAACTCTAAAAAACTAAAATACCTAACCAGCTTCCTCAACTACCCATTTTCTGCCCTACAAACGTCCACCTTAAAAGATGGTGACATCCACCCCAACCCAGGCCCTACAAGCATCCCAACTTTTACAACTCCTTCTACCACTCCCCCCACCATAACTACCCAAACCTGTCTCTCAAATTCTTTACTTTTAGGTCATCTTAATACCCGCAGTATAAACAACAAAATTGCACATCTCCATGCCCTCCTTGATACTCATTACTGCCCATCTCCATGCCCTCCTTGATACTCATTCCTTTCATATCCTCTGCCTCACAGAAACCTGGTTAAAACCTGTAACTAAAGATAATGAAATAATCCCCCCAGGTTACAACATATTGAGACTCGACCGCACTAAACGTAGGGGTGGGCAGTAGCTCTACTGTATAAATCCACCCTACAGATCTCCTCCATATCTTACAATCCACCTCAGGATAGTAAGGCTGAAGTTTTGATCTCCCAACTTCAACTAAACGCTTCCAAAGCCCTATATATTATCTGCATCTACCGACCCCTGGTAATAATACCTCTACAATAGAAGACATTCTAAGCTGGGTATCAACTTCTTACCCACAAAAAAACATTATACTTGGTGATTTTAATACTGACTGGAAATGTGTAAACACAGAGAATCTGTCATCACATATTAATCTTCATGGCTTTAGTCAAACTATTACCACCACCACTAGAATCAACAAACCCAACAACAAAGAGAGTATCCTAGATTGGATACTCATTAATAAACATCAACAAGTTTACAAGGCAGGAACTCTACCAGATGACTTAAGTGATCATATGTTAACTTACATTATAAGATGAAAGAATGATATCCCTTACACCCCTACTTACAATATCTCTCGAAGCAACAAACATTTTAACCCTGTATTATTCCAAAATGAACTTACTGCCTGTAACTGGTACCCACTAAAAACTCTCCCTCTTAAGCAGGCAGTTAAATATTTCAACTCTAAATTCTTAACTATCCTTAGGTTCATAGGTTCATAGGTAGGTTCATAGGTAGGTACTAGGCTATTGGCCCTAGGGCCTATATAAGCCTAGCCAAAAAGTGTACCCTGGCTTTCGCCACCCAAGAAAATTATAGGTTCATAGGTAGGAACGTTCTATCAGAATGAAGTCCAAACCTGCCCCCTGGCTTTCAAATGAAACTAGACAACTCATCTTGCTTAGGAATAAATCTTGGGCCAAGTGTAGAGTATCCAAAAATATCTCAGGGCAACAAATATTTAGACAGCTAAGGAATACTACTAAAAAAGCTATACTGACTGACAAAAAACTACTATTGTAAACTACAGCAATCTCACCATAACAATCCATAAAAATTCTGGTCTAGCATTAATAGACTCCTTTACCCAGGGCACTCCAGTACACCACCCCCTCTAGGGGCTGATAATAATACCTCCCTTCAAACTACCAATGCCTTCAATACCTTCTTCACAGACACCATAAAATCTCTAGCCTGCCAACTGTCCACAAACAACTCTAATCTCCAAACCTCTTTACCTAATACTCTCCCAACATTCCAAATAGAACCCATCGCTACCTCGTACATCCAAAAACTTATACATAAACTTAAGCCATGTACCCCCTCTGCAGACCAAATACCATCTGAATACTTGCAAAAAGCAGCCAAAGCAGTGGCTTATCCTGTATCCATCCTTATAAACAGAACCATAAATGAAGGAACCATCCCAGATATCTGGAAAATCTCCCACATTATCCCTCTACATAAAGGTGGAAACTCCAATGAGTATTCCAACTACAGGCCGATAGCACTCTTATCACCCTTAGCAAAAGTTATGGAAACATGTATTCACCATCAACTTATTAACCACCTAACCCAACATAATATACTAGCTAAGTGTCAGCATGGCTTCAGGCCATTTCATAGTACCACCACAGCCCTCATATCTTTCACCGACTCTATCAATAAAAACCGTAACAACAACATCCTCTCATCTGTACTCTTTATTGATCTGTAAAAAGCCTTTGACATGGTCAAACACCCACTACTCCTAAAAACTCTTGAATCCCTTGCTCTTGACACCAAGGCTGTTCTCTGGTTTAAGTCCTACCTTAACAATAGGCAACAAGCAGTCCTTTGGGAGAATAAACTATCTTCCCACCTGCCAGTCTCCCTTGGAGTACCTCAGGGCTCCATTCTTGGTCCACTTCTATTCTCAGTATTCATCAACGACCTTTACTTAGCAATCCCTCAAGCTACTTGCATACAATATGCAGATGATTCCACGCTCATATGTTCTGCTAACTCCACATCTGAACTACAATCCCAACTCAGACAGTATTCAACTCAGTCGAGGCATGGTTCCTAAAACGCTGCTTCCTCTTGAATGCCAACAAAACCAAGCTCTTACTCTTTATACCTAACAGTAAATCCCCCCCCCAATCAATTTCTCTATCAAATCAAATAATGGCACCATTATAACCCCAGACTCTACCACCAAACTATTAGGAGTCTTAATTGACAATAACCTTACATTTGACAATCATATAAATAACACTATAAAATCCGTAAATAGAAAATTGGGCTCCCTATATAAAATAAAACCCTTCTTAACACCAACAGCCAGAACTACAATTGCCCACTCCCATTTAATATCCACTCTTTGTTATGCTTCCCCCCATATATATATATATATATATATATATATATATATATACTAACCTAAAGAAAAATAATCTCACTAAACTAACTAACTCCTATAATAATATTGCCAGGTTTGCCACTGGGAACCCATTTAGAGCTCACCACTGTCTGAACCTAAAGCAGCTTGACTGGCTTGAACTAAAAAACATTCTGATACTTTCCCAACTTACCATTGTTCATAGGATATTCTACCAACCTAAGAACACACTGATACTCTCTAATCTTATTACCCCTATGCAAACCTCAATTCTTTATGCTCTTCCACTAAACTACTGGCTAGCATTACCAAGTCTAATAACGTGGCAGGTGACTCCTTGTTTTCTAATACCACTGGAAAATATTGGAACATGTTGCCATCAGATCTAACAGCACTTCCCTCCTTCCCACTCTTTAAGCAAAGGCTGAAGCAACATCTTAAAACACACTGGTTATGCCCTTGCTGTTACCCTAATTGTCTGCATTCTCTTTTGCCATTTTTCTCTATTCTGCCCCCCCTCACCTTTTTAATACTACTTACCCCTGAGTAGTGGAAACTATTTTAAATTATTTCCTGCAAATAGGATATGAAATAACTGTGAACATATTGTAAACAACCTCACATACCTTACTGTATGAATATTCCTTTCAAAGTTTTTGTATTTCTTAATTAGCTTACTTGTCTGTTGCTAAGGCCCTCTAATTATTTTTAACTAATGTATTTCTTTATATTTGTGTAAATAATTCTCTTTGAATATGGTATCTTCTTAGATAGTATGACTTTGTAACTACTGTTCTCTCATGTATTTTTGTCTTACATTTTTATTTTTTTCTCTTATAATTGTACATTATAAACATTTAAATGTTACTGTGGAGCTTTTCTCCCCTTGGCCTCTGCTGAAAATGGAAATATATCCAGTTGGACTAGCCCGGTTAACAAACGTAAAATAAAATAAATAAAATAAAATTTAAGATGTGCATATCACTTTGTCTTCCAGATGTTGAAGGAAATAGGAGAGACAATTTTTTACAATTGCCAACGTGGCTGCAACCTTCTTGGATGGATGGGAAATACTGTGTGGAAAAATCAAGCGTGGATGAATCTGACACAGATGATTAATACTGTGGGTGGTCACAATATATCCCGGGAGGCCTGATAGTTATGTTGCTCTGACATGAACCTCAGTGAAGCAAACAGACTTCACTACTATGAGAGGGTGAGGAATGCCACTAGAGCTGGGCCACCTTTGCCTCCCCTGAGTGAGATAATGATTTTCCTGACCTTACATCATACCACCAGCTAGGATTGTCTGATACCTGGGGGAAGGTAATGAGGCATGTGTTCTAGGATGTACAGGTATGTCCAACATTCACAAACACTGTAGTGTGCACCAGTTCTCATTGAAGGACATTAATTCACACTTTTTACCATAATGTTATATTTGTGTTACAGCAGTGCAACTACACCATGAATGTGAAAGCACACCTGATGTGCATGCACAGCATGTTATAGCCTGTTATCTTACCAACACAGTGCATGCATAACACTCTCAACAACGTGTACAATGTTGTCTTTTTCAATTGCATAGCTCCCCCAACATTTAAATAGCAGCAACACATGCCACATAAATGTCTCTATATCCTGTTGGTATGATCTTTAGTTGCTATGTGCCTCTGCCCCCTGTTATAACTGTGGAGTATACTCACATGTTGTTGTTGTTTGTGTGCCAGTTTAACCTACAGATACATCATCACAAAACATGGGCGAGGAAGCTGCATGCACAAAAAGATTTGGTAAGGTTGTTCATATGGTTGATATTGTGCAGCACTGTTTAGCATATGTCTAATCAAGAATAGTAATGTTGCCTTGCTACCTACACAGGTACATTAGCTGGCATGTGCACCATTTGTCATGGAAGTGCCTACATATCCTATTAGCATAATCCATAGCTGATGTATGTCTGCCTCCTGTTATGATGGTGGAGTATAGTCCCATGTTGTTTGTGTGCCTTGTTATAATACAGGATCCACACTACAACAGATGATACATTCCCAACCAGGGAGAATGTACCTAGTAAGGCAGTCCATATGGTTGCTACATTTCACTATTGATAATTACATCTGTGCCCTTCATGAGTGCCACTGTCTTGTTCACCTTCACAGGAGACCTGCAATCTGCACATCACCCTCACCCTTGCAGTATGTGTCTATCTTATTTGTTGCGTCATATAACTTAGGTGTCATACTACATGATGCCCTGCATGTGCTTAACAATGAAATGTGTATGTTTATTTTTTCACATGACCATGGCATTTCAAACCTTATCACTGGTGGTGGAGTCACAGGAGGGCATGTGAGATAGGTTTTAGTATTTGTATCGACCTCATCTGTCATATTTGTTTGATATATAAATTACTTGGCATAGCTCTGTTCTATAGGGTACTTGAGCCACCCTGGTAAGTCCATGTCATCATTAGCACTGCAGTTATATATGGCCCCAGATTTCATTACTTTGCTGCATCATTTGATATTTAAGAATGTATGTGACATGTGTCATTTATCTCTTTTTGTAGCACTTCCATTACCTGCCTCCTCCAATAGCCCAGCCACTGATCCTGTAGCGAGATGTGATATGCTTAACCATGACAGTGTGACCCATGGTACATGGGACACTACATTGTGTTCATTGTCTGGCTTGGAAGATGACAGATATCAACAGGGAACATCAGATGACAGGCATGATGATGACTAAACTCCTTGCCCTGTACAGAGTCTGGAAATGATGGTGGATTTTACGATGAACTGATATAACCAGATGGACTATATGTGGATGAGTAGCTGATGTGCATGGATGCATATCAGAATGTGTGTCTCCTTACTATTACAGGCACATGAGTGTTCATAGCAACATCAAAGCTCTTATCTGCGTGCATTTGGCCATGCCACAAATAGTGTAGCACACTAGCTTCCCTTGTTACATGACAGCCAGGAGCACAGATATGGAAAGGTCATGGCACCACTGGCTGCAAAGCATGCTGTGTTGAATGCCTTGTTACACTTGTGCTACAGCAGTTCCATAGTACAAATCAGATGTTATGTGCCCTAACTGTACTAAGCAGATTATCTCTCATGGGGAGAGGCAGACCCCCTCTCATTAGACCCACACTTGGCCTTCAGACATCAGTCTGTGCTGCAATGTGCATATACATCTGTTGTTGGTCAGGGCACATATTAACATGGTTAACAGCATGTTATCTTTGTCATCCAGCATTGATTGCTACATTACACATGTCTTTGTCATTTGCCAATCCTGCATGCATAAGTATGCCTCTGTATGTATACCTGTGTTACATACAGTATTTTAATATGGTAATGCACATGCCTCACCCTCAGCACTCACTGCACTTCTGTGAACCTGTTTCTGTTTTCAGTCACCATGCTGACATCCTGTTTCTGTGTGTGCCTTCCCCTATGTCACTGATTCTACACACATATACATAGTTACCTATGTTGCTGTATCTCCAACATTAATGCATGTTCCATGTCTGTTGTGCAGTCATTGATGCTCTGCATATTTGAATCTCTGAGTGATGTTGCAGCAACAACCTGTGCATTGAAGCATTGCTTTCAGTGTCACATTCCATGTCTGCGTGGGATGTCAGGTTTATTTGTGTTTATTTTCTTTTTGGCTAGTCCCTGGGGTGTTCATAAATACTCTTGCTGCTGTATGCTGTTTACTGTTTTGTAAGAAACTATTGCACATCATACAATGCTATGTGTGATGCATCAATGTTTGTGCATGGCTCCTGCTTTTCAGTTATGTTTGTGCTGATACATTTCCATAGACTATGTGGGCCTAGATTCCTTGTGGTACTGGCTATTTTATGGATATCATCCCATGCTAGTTATCTGTATAATGATATGCTACTTGTCTAGTGATACCTTCTGATGTGCACACACCCTGCACCCAACACATTTGCCTGTGCGGTCCTAATTGGTGATGTAGCTTGCAGAGAGACTTCCTGCATTGATCTTTCCTCTCTTTGCATCCAAATGTGTACCTTGCTGAGTGTTATATATATGTTCTTATTGAATACTCTATGCTTCCATTGTGTATGACGTTCATCGTGGAAAACTAGTGGTTTCTTTCCATTAGTTGTGATCTGTGCTGCTGTTGAGAGGAAACATGTGAACATCACTGTTTAGTTTATGTACATTTGTACAACTGGGTTGTCATCACTCAAAGGTGTGTGTCAGATGCTGCCATATTGCATGGGCTAGGACATATGGCTGCATCCTCTGTCACCTACGCTTTTTTCTTCTCACCCCTCTGTCTTCTGATCATCCTATGAGTGCTCTGATATGTCATCATCAAATATCTGAGGTTCTTGTGGTAGGTTAAGCATGCATGCAGGCGGCAAGCCACCATGTTTTGCTGTTATCATGTTATGTAGTATGGCACACATGGTAACCATCCATTATACCTTTTCTGGTTTGTATTGTATTGCACCCCCTAGATGTGTCCATCTGAATTTTGTTTCAACATGCCAAACATACACTCAGTGGTGTTTCATAATTCAGAGCATGGCCTGTTGTATGCATCCTTGGCAGGGGTTGATGGGGTTATGTGTGGTGCCATTAGCCAAGGCTGCAGTGGATAACCACAACCATCTGTTTGCAGGAAGGTGATAACACCTTTTTAGTTTTCATGCTTACTGTTGTTAACAGATTTAGATTCTGCTTACATCATAGCTATGGTCCTGTACTTAGCCAGTAGTAGTACTTCAAGAATTTTACTGTATTAGAAAGAGGCCATGAGACTGCTTTCCCTCTGTTTTGCAGCATTGTGCACACTACCAGGGTGTGTTGTCATGATATTAGTAATGAGGTCCTCTGCTGTGTACACCACATTTCTATTGATGCACTGTTCAACATCAGGTACAGCTGGGGTTTTAATTTGGATGTGGGTGTAGTCTATTACAGAGAGGAAGTTGGCTATAGCATAGAACTGTTGCATGGCTGTTCTGTACTTCATTGGTGTTCTTCGGAAGTGGATATATTTATCCACCTTGGTGCACATTTCTGCCAGGAAATGTGAGAGGATGTGATTGACAGCTGTCTGGGGCACTCCTACAGCATCTCACATATGTTGCTGAAATGTCTCAGAGGCCAGTATAACTTGACTCAAGCAGTCTTTTGTTTCTATCCATACTGAGTTACCCTGCAGACTGCAGATGTACACGTGGGTTGCACACAGCCTGCACCGGCTCTCTGTCTAATCAGTATCTACCTATTATTTTCTTGTCAGAGCACTGGCTTAACTGTAGCCTAGACTGGTGCCTAGTTGGCTGCCTGTTGGAATGTCCTTTCAGGTTGTCCTCTAGTATGGCTTCCAGTACCCCAGCCAGCTGTACCACATTAAATGTCAGTTGCATTGTTTTAAGTAACATTTGCGGATTCTGCAGGATTCCTTAAGAATATGTGGAATGTAGTGGTGTTAAGATAAAGCACATATGGCCTCCATTGAGTGCTTTCAGAAAATTGGTGAAGTACTTTGTCAGAATTCAATTGTATTAGACATGCATGCTGTGTCTTGGAATCTGGAAGGTGTGCATACAGTCCATAATTATCCTAAGCTGAACAGATAATTACTTGGTCTTGTGTTAGTGTACATTATGAAACTGAGTTTGCTGTTGATTCACTGATGTCTTCCCATGGTGTGCTGTGCTACGCACAACTTTCTTTTGGAATCTGGCCCCAGGAGTCAGAAAGAATCTTAGTAGCAGATTAAATAAATGAATATTTTGTTTTTCCCTGATTGGTGCAAGGATTATATTACAGACTTTTGCTACACGTGCATACATTTGATAATTAGATTACATTCATATAAAACTAAAGACAGCTATTACAGTATAAAAGATACTTATACATTAGTAAATGGTGAGCACTGAGCATTTGAAGAAGTATATTGTTTGGTTTGTCACATAGATAATAGATGCAGTCACTCCTTAGAAATGCAAAGATACTGAGGTTAGGGAAAGAACTGGGCAGGCCAGGAAATATGTATATTATAGTTAAGGCATGGGGTATAAAGCATACAGTGGTGCATGAGATATGGGGGCTACATGCCACACATTCCTGCTACTTATATGTTTACTATTCCAAAGCACAGCAGACTTAGACTTCCCATTTTTTTCACTTTACTATTCATGCTTATGAGATTTACAGTTGCATTTATTTTTTACTTTCATATGGCTGTTACCAGAGTTTCACTTTTTTCACACTTTAATAAAAGAAAGAACATTTTCCAAAACATGCACAATACTATCCACTTTTGGTACTAAACTACTCTCAAGAATGAAGGAGAATAATAAATTATCAGAACATGGAGGTATCTTTTCCAAACTTCCTCAGTCCTGATAAAAAAATTGTCTGATTCAACATGTTAAAACAATGGTGCAGTATTGTTTCCATGGTAGCTGGCTTGAAATGTCAGCTTTGATATCACTGCAAAATAATCAAAGCCAAGCCATTTTCAAGTTACACCTATTTCAGAACACTGCGGGGTGGCTAGCTCTGCCGCGGAAATGTTAAGTATGAATTAGTTACTGTAATGCTATGGTTTATTATGCATTTTCTGGCAAATCTTTACTTAACTATACCTCTCATCTTTCTAGATTTTCACAGTGTGTCCAGATTTTTTGCCTCTTATTTTTGGTCTGTTCCTTGTAAAATTTATGGTTTTCTGCCAAACATTGACGATCAAAGTCACTAAATAATGACAGACATTTGAGATTCAGATTTCATATTCTTTAGGAAATGTGTGCCAAAGTAAAACCTTTTATTCTATCAACTTTTTAAGTTTGTAAGAGCAATATTTGATATCTGTTCCTGATTTTGAGCCTTTGCCACTCCCCCCTACCCCAATGTTTGGCTTGGCCAGTTTTCTTGTGCTAAGAGGTGAGAATTGTGTACCTAACTATAATGCAGTGCATGGACTACCATAATTACACTGCAAATGAGAAAAAACGAAGCTTGGTAAGCATCATTCTGATGTCAGGAATGTGCTTAACAAGTTGTTATTAATCATCCTTAAGAAATGCTAAGACTTTGTTTTGCACTAAGGATTAACAGCAGATAGTGCCAGCTAGCAAAGAACAGTAGCAAAGGTAAATTTCTTGGCATCCATGTTTCAAACTCATAAAAAGCCAGTTAGTCTCTGACATTGAAAGATACAATCTCCTGTTTTTAACATGAACCTCATTATGCTACAGGAAGTGCCTGGGTGCAACTACATAACCTTGTAGGAAATCTGCACTACTTATAAATGTAACTTCAGCACTTTGGAACTAAACTAAATTTCTCAGTAGTTAATACTCCAGGCTGAAATGCCTCCACCACTTAATATGGTTATTCATAGGTTCATAGGTTGGTACTAGGCTATTGGCCCTAGGGCCTGTACAAGCCTAGCCATAACAATTCCCTGGCAATTTCTTCCCACAATATTTACTTCCCTGGACCCCTGTCTAGCAGGGTGACTGAAGTGATCCCCAGGGTAAATTTTCTATCTCCCATCCAGTCGTCAAAGTTCCTTTTGAAGAGGGCCAAGGAGGTACTCTGCTTGACATGTATGGGTCAGGAACCTATCCCTCCAGCATGTTTTGTTCATTGTGATGACAAGGTGTAGTTCCCTGGAGTGTGTGGCTCGGATGGATTGGGATTTCTTTAAGTGCAGCATGTCCAATAGCCCTGGGTTTGACATGGCCTCGTATGTTAAGCAGAGATCACCTCTGAGTAGAAGATATGTGACAGAATATAGCTGGAGTTTTTTTAGTTGGTCAGCATAGGGCATTTGCTTTAGGCCTGTGATTCTTTTAGTGAGGTGTTTCTGCGGCCTTTCCAGTTGTTGCAGATGTCTTGTGGGGTACATACCAAATGGGGCATTGTACTCTATGATGGGTCTAATTAGGGATGAGTACAGTGGAACAATGACCTCCTTTTTTTCTGGATGAAAAGCCCTTAGTGATGAGGTGTGCCACATAGAAGGATTTCCTGACTGTTGCGGCGATGTGGTTATCGAAGGTGAGACCACTGTCCACCTGTGTTCCTAAGTCTCTTATCACACTTTTGGTGACTAGTGTACTGCCACCTATGTGGTAATTCATGGGTATATGTTTTTTCCAAAGGGGATAACTATACACTTCTTGGCATTGAGCTTGAGCCCATGGCTCTGGCACCAAACATCTTTTTCTGTAAGCCCCTTTTGTAGACTATCCACATTATTTGGGGATTTAATAATAGCTCCCAGTTTGCAGTCATCTGCAAATTGTGTTAGCCAGAGTCCCTTGGTGCTGGCCTGTACTTCAGAGAAGTAGATGCCAAACAAGAGTGGTCCCAGGACTGAACCCTGAGGTACTCCACTTGTCACTTGTCTGGAGCTGGATTTGGAGTCGGCTACTTTTACAGTGTGGGTTCTTTTAGTAAGCCAGTTGGCAACCCATCAAGTGACATAGGGATTTATGCCCAGCTTAGTAAGTTTATCTATGATTCCTGAGTGGGGGATGGTGTCAAAGGCCTTGACGAGGTCCAGATAGGCTGTGTGGACCAGCTTACCCTCATCCATGGCTCTGGAGACTGATTTGAAGAAGTCAATCAGGTTCAGGAGACAAGATTGGCCCTTCACAAACCCAAACTGGGTGGGGTCCAGTGTTTGAAGGTTGCCAATGTCTTTGTCTATAAGTTCCATGATAATACTTTCCAAGGCCTTGCAGATCAGGCTCGTCAGACTGATGGGACAGTAGTTACCAGGATCCAAGGTGGATCCCCCCCTTGTGGAGTGGGATAACTGTAGCTGTGCATCATTCAGTGGGCATGAAGCCTGAGGTGAGGCTATGATTAAACATGACACTTAGGTGAGGTGCCAGTTCATTTTGTAGTTCATGTAGTACACAGCCCAGGATGTCATCTGGTCCCATGGATGCTGCATTCTTAGCTTTGCAGAGTGTGTTTTCTACCTGTGTGGCTGTGATTTGTTACTTGAATTTTTAGTGTTGCTGTTATTGCTTGAAGTTTTATTAATGCTGATAGTGAGTAGGGAAGTGTAATTTGATTGTTTATCTTCCTGCTAAAGATGTATAGAAGTGTTACTGTGGGGAAACGCAAGGTCCTGCATTACATGTTTATTTTCCTTTATTGTATAAGTATAATTTATAATTGTCTGCTGATCAAGATTAGAAGACCTCAGGTTTTATTGGTATGTGAATATCTGAGAGAATGTATAATATTAACTACTACAGCATTTTGTTATTCAACATTATAAGCAATATTTATAGTACCAAAAGTGGAGGCTTATGTAATATTAATGCAGTGAAATAGTTTTTCATATTAATTACAATACCTGCATACAATCTATAACCTAAATTTTGGCTTCAATGTACGGGGATCATGTTTCGCTTCCTTTAATGTCTCAAACCAGTACTCTCACAAATGTTTTTTTTTTATCTAAATCTAAATATGTTTACTTAGTATTGATAAGTTACATTACTAATAGAAAATTGGTTAACTTTAGCAGTCTCTTAAATTAAACACTATCTCTTCAGATATAATCTGACTTAATACCTATACCTATATATATATATATATATATATATATATATATATATATATATATATATATATATATATATGGGTCTACCTGAGATGGTTGACAGGCCATATGATCGACTTTCATTTGGTCGACAGTTCATTTGGTCGACAAGCAGTTTTGTGTGGGGGGAACCCTCAATGTGGGGGGCTGTGCCCCCCACCCCCCCTAACTATATATATCAACTCCAGGGTTGCACAACATTGGGGAGGGGGGCAAATCTGCCTGTCAACCAAATTAATTGTCGACCAAATGAAAGTCGATCATATGGCCTGACGACCATCTCAGGTAGACCCATATATATATATATATATATATATATATATATATATATATATATATATATATATATATATATATATATATATATATACACACACACACACACTACCAGAAGTAATACAAGTAATCACAGTTTAAAAACATCTACTATAAGCAGTTATTTAATCTACTCAACCAGTTAAACACTTTAACTGACATAATTATCTTAAAATAAAAATAGTATGAAAAATCTATTTTTATAACCCTTACATTACATCCTTGACAATGTTAAAGCAAAGGATTTTAGATCTTTTAATCAACTAATACTAAAGGAGCGGTTGAATGTATGAGTTGCATAATGATTGCTGATACTTGGAATTGTCTAATGGTATTTTTTATTTCCCTGAAACCTTATAGTAACAGTACAATCCCAAACTATCTCTATTTTTTTCTCTTCCTATGTAGCAACTCCCATCATAATTCAGAGAGATAAGTGGTTAGACACTAGAGTATGTATATGTTTAATGGATGCCACTCAAAAAGTAAATAATAAACTTAGCAACATTCTTACAAAGGATTCATTACTATTTAATCAACTCAGACCTAAAATATTATCACCCACCTAAAAATCACTAATGATTATAATTGACTCTTGGAACATCAATGGTCTTCATGAACAGAGAGAAAAAAAAATCAGATTATGCACCTACAATATAACCAAAAAAAAAAGAGACTGCTACACCAAACTGTGACTGATAGACTTAGTTAATAAAACAATAAAATGAACAGCAGAAATGTTTTACTAGTTTAATATAAAATAAACCAAAATAATACAAAGCTTTCGGGTTCCCCCTTAATCAGTAAATAAAATTATTTTTTTTTAAAAAACTTTTTAAAATACAAAACATATGACACAGCCTACCAATCACAAACCAGAAATAATAAAACAATTAGTCACCATAGTAACATTTATAATAACATTTGTTTCCTTTGCAAAACTGGTTTTAAGCCTACTGCTCCATTTAAACCAGGTAACTTCTGATCATTCAGCTTTAAAATCTATTTTATTTCAGTGTTCTCTAATTTATTATTTATGTCCCCTCTTCTTATATTCTTACATTGTATACTAATTACCCTAAATTAAAACTGATGTAAATCTTCTTTGTCCATAATATGCTTCGCTAGGGCATTTGTTTCTACCTTTCTTATAATTGCTGATTTATGTTCTATAATACATTCTTTAAGAGATAACATTTTCCCATATAAAATGCTGAACAAATTATGCATGTTGCTAAATATGTTATATGTGTTGAATGGCAATATGCCAGTGTATCAAAAATTAATTTCCTTTTAGTAATAGGATGTATAAAAATCAACTCATTCATTATGTCTTTACAGCAGCTACAATTCAAACGTGGAAATGTGCCCTTTTTAAAGGATTTTTTTCTGTTTGCTCACCAATAGTTCCCTATAACATAGCCTACTTTTAAGATTTCTTTCATTTCTATAGGCAAATGTAGTAAATTCATTCACTATATTTTTCATTTCTGGGAGTGTCAATAAAACATTCCAATATTTGTTAATAACCGTTTCTATATCTTGAGTCTTATTGTTATAAGAAAGTATATATCTTAATTTTGAATTCATACATTCATGTTTATCCACTGTTTCTTTATCAATCATCTTAAAATAGGGTGCTGTTTCATAATTCCTCCCCTTTATTACATCTTCCATTATTTTGTGTATGCTGTCCAAGCTGAATCCCCTCTCCATAAATTCCAGGGCCATTTCATCCCTTTGTAGTCTACTGTTGTCATCATCTGTATTCAACCTACTTACTCTACATAACTGACTCTTTACTATTCCCTTTAAAATATGAGGTGCGTGCATACTCAACTTATTTGTGTATCTATTAGCATGAACATCTTTTTTATATACACTTGTTTGTATACTATCACCATTTTTCTCCAAACTTGTATCTAAGTAAGTGATCTTATGTTGAGAACATTCCATTGTAAAATATAAAAAATTCTATACAGCTGTTCGAGTAATTTTCATACTCCCTTAATTCCATTTCTTCTCCTTTCCAAAATAAAAAACAACCATCTACAAAGTGTTTATAAAAAAGTATATTGGGATTAATAAACCCAGTATCTTTATAAATATATTTGCTTTCCCAGTTACTTAAAACTAAATTGGCATATGTGTTAGCCATGGGCGTACCCATGGCAAAACCCGAAGTTTGTAGATACGGTTGTCCATCAAACAAGAAGATGTTATTATTTAAAATAATTTCAATAATATAACAGATGTTTTCTGTATTATTATGCAACATATCAGCTTCTCTATTTAGAAACTCCTGTATTGCTTCTACACCATATGACTTGGGAATCACTGTAAAAAGTGAATTAATGTCCAAACATACAAATAAAAACTTCATATTCTGATATCCCTTGAACCAAGTAACTATTTCCATCAAGAAGTCAGCTGAATCTTTAATATAACTTCTACACATACAAAGATATTTGCTTAAATTGCTCTGTATATAAATAGAAAGTGGTTCAGTTATCCAACCCCTCCCTGAGACTATGGGTCTCATAGGGGGTTGGATAAAGATTTATGGAATTTTGGAAGCCCATATATGAAAGGAATTATAGGACAAGGCACCGCAAAGAAGTTGAATAATTTTAAAGTAATCTCATTTTGTAATTGCATTTCATATATAAACATATTAATATCTGAGATACATTTTCTTACATAATTAAAATCAACTTTTTGAAATGTTTTATCATCATTTAAAAAGTTCAAAATGCATCTCATATAATCATTTCTGTTGAACAAAACAATTCCCCCTCCCTTATCTGCCTGTTTGATAACTATATTATTTTCTGATTCCAACTTCTTCAGTGTTGTTTGTTCACTTTTAGCTAGATTATAGAATCTTTGTGGTCTCTTATTATATACTTCCCTAATTTCCCTCTCACATAAATCATGAAAAGATGTAACAATAGGCACACTATATGGAATAAAAGTCCTTGCTCTTTTGCACACTTTTACATGCCTATCTCAGCATGTTTAAATAACAGTTTTAAATTTAAATTTCTAACAAATAGTTTTAAATGAATCAATGCATCAGACGCCCTATTACATCCACTCGGTATAAATTTCCTTTTTGTTAGAGTATTTACATCATCTGATGTTAGGGAATAGTCCAATAAATTTACAATATTCCCAGAAACAGTACCGATTTTGGTTGTCCTTGCTTGCTTCGACCTGGTGGACTCTCATTATTCCATTTCTGGGATTGTGCACACACTCCTTTCCTACTGCACCTACTATACCAGAATAAATAAAATATTATTTACCTACAAGAAACTCATATAACTGACGATCAATTGGAAAACAGATAAGAAGAGAAACTGGATAAAGCAGATTATTATAATGGACAATAGCACTACTTCTAAGGTCACCGCTATTATAATCAAAAAATCTTTTCCAAAAGAAATCGTAAATACCAAATCTGATTTAAATGGTCGTTGGTGCAACTTTAGTTGCTCCTATCCCCAACTAAATAAGCATATTCTTTTTCTTAACATCTGTGGCCCCTGTTCTAATCAACAGCAATTCATATATGAAATCTATAACATACTACTCAAATTTCCCAATCATTTTTATATTATTGGTGGAGACTGGAATGTTCTTATAGACCCTATGAAAGATAGTTCAAACAAAACTTGAAAACAATCTCACCTACTCACATTAATCCTAGAAGAATTAAAAAATAACTTTAACCTAATAGACCTCTACTAAGTTTGCAAACATGATAGATCAACAAATAAACACACTTACTATTCCACCTCACATAAGGCATGGTCTAGAAATTATTTATTTCTAATCTCTGCAACCTACTCCAAGAAAATCTACAAATATGAGAAAGAGACCAGATCAATCTCAGACCATTTGAAAATCTCACTAACTATCAAACTAATTGATTACAACAACTGTAGAGGAGGTTTTGTGAATTAGTCACTAAATGGCAACCTATTAAATAAAACAGAGGTAACAAAAGAAATCAATTCAATCTTATCTAAACTAGATCAAGATTTAACTTCCAGCAACATGCCATATGATATACAGTGGGCAGCCACTAAAGCTTTTATCAGAGGGGTACTTATGCAGAAAGCATCTATATAAAAAAACAAGAACAGGAAGACAAACAGTTGTTTGAGAACCAATTAAAGGAGTTAGAACAAAAACTACAAAAGAATTACTCCTCGGACCTAGCTGATGCTATGTGCAACATCCAAAAAAAAAAAAAACAAACTCTAAGCACTTCATTTGCGAAAACAATCCCGTAATGAATTACATCTCCTCTATAAATACTCTGAATGGGCTCAAGTCCCTTCTAAAACCTTGGCCACATTAATAAACATGAAAAATGGACCTCTGAATATATCTGAACTACACTATAAAGGAAAAACTCTTTATACTAATACTGGGTTGGGAGCGTGGCTCAATGGCTAAGGTGTTTGCCTTACAAACACAAGGTGCAGGGTTTTTGTCTCACAAGGGATAATTGGCTAGGCTTAAAATGGCTCGCAAGGGCAGTTAGCTTAGTACTAAACTATGAACCTATGAACCTATGATATAGTTAACTCTTTTGCCAAAATTTATAAAAAAAATATAAAATCCCCACAAACCAATCCAACCTGATTTATATGATAAATTTTTAAAGAACTTATGCTTTCCCCAGTTAAGCAAAGATATAAATAGTCTCCTAGCTAGACCTCTCACAATAGATGAAGTCAAACTAGCAATCAACAAATTAAAAATAAATAAAGCCCTTGGCCCAGAAGGCTTCATCACTGATTTCTGCAAGAAATTCAATCTACAGCTGTCTAAAATCCTGCTTAAAATTTACAGCTATATAATATTTCATGGTATCTCGGATAGATACTTAATTCAAAAACAATCTTGATACTCAAACACCATGCTGAAAAAACTAACCACTCATAAATTTAGACATCAAAATACTAACCTCTATTATGGCACATTGACTGCAAAAATTATGCCTAGTATAATATCCTAGGGGCAATTAAGATTCATGCAACAAAGACAAGTAAGTGACAACACTCTCACCTTAAACACCATAATGATTTATTAACAAAAGACAATCACCTCAGGTATACTTTAATGACTGATGCTACCAAAGCCTTTGAAAATGTTGATATTAACTTTTTACTCCAAACAATGCCATACTTTAATCTTCCCCAAACTTTTACAAATACTATCAAAATGTTGTACAAAAATGCCTCTACAACTCTATACATTAACAAAACAATATCCCAACCCCTTAAGATAACTAATGGAATGAAACAGGGGTGCCCCCTTTCACCATGTCATTTTAATCTCTACTTAGAGCCTCTTCTACTTCTCATCACTCAAAAAACATATCATCATATTCCCAAAATATGCAACACAGAACTAAAATACTCAACCTTTGCAGACAACCTTAATATATATTTTGAATTACCAAATACGGATTTGCATAAAATCCTAAAATCACTTGATTTCTCCTACATAACCAACTATTAAATGAACCCTTCGAAATCTTCTATTTCCCCTCTTAACCCACTTAATCACATTGAAACATATCTTCCCTTTACTGAAATTCCAATCACCTATGTGCTAAAATATCTGGATATAAACTTTGCCTACACCCAGAAAAAGTTGATGAAGGCAAATTTATTAAAAACATGGGAGCAAATTCAACAAGACATCACAAGATGGAAAAATATAAATGTATCCCCCTTATCTAAAGCAGCCATCATCAAGATGAACATCTTACCTAGAATCCTATTTCACTTAAACTTTATTAACTTAAATATTATTTATTTATATTTATTTATTTATTCCAGTTTGGTGACCGGGAGGTCCACTGGGCTCGAGAGCCCATTTTCAGTAGAGGCCCGGGGAGAAAAGCTCCACATAACAAGTTACATAGAATATATAATTTTCACATTGCTAAGCTGCGAAGCTCCACATAACAAGTTACATAACATATAGAATTTTTACATTGCTAAGTTACATAACAAATTGAAATAACAAAAGGAAAAGAGATTCATTTACATTGCATTCAATATGTAGTTGTACAAATATTCAAAAACATTTCCTTAATAAAACTGAAATGGCTCTTTCCAAATTCATTTGGTTCCCCAAAAATTCAAGAATTCACTATGGTAAATTGATACTCCCAAAAGAAAGAGGTGGACTGGGGCTCCCTGATTTCCAACTATATTACCATATCATTAATGCTAGTTGACTTATCCAAATCTCTAACTATGATACAGAGTGCAAGTCATGGTCTCCAACCTGGGTAAAAATCTGGTACAATCAATTATGCTCTCTTGGCATCAATCCCAAGGTCATTTCCTATACACAACTAAAAAACAATCTCACCGCTAAACTTTACCTGACAATTAAAAATCAAATAACATTTTTTTCAAACTTTGATTTCATCTTTACATCTACAAAACATACTTGAATTCCTACAGCCAATCCATCTCAATCCAAACCTCAAACTTAACAATAAAATGATAAATTAAACAATTATCATCTAATCAAAAACATAACACTCTGGCAATTATACCACTTAAATAACTTGACTACAAATGAGCTAAGATCCCAATAAGGGTAGCACACAATTATGATCCCATACTTAGTCAGTTAAAATCATTAATAGAGTAAAATATTCAAATGCTAATGTTGATGAACAAGAAATCAAAACAGCTCAATTAATTATAAAAATGCTATCCTATAAACTAAAATGATTTCCCAAACTTACAAACTAATAACCATGATTAAATTTTAATCTTCACTTCTCTTTTCGAAGTATTGGGAGGACATGGAAAAATATATAACATGTAAGCAAAAATCAGAAGCTATACTAAATACTTTAAAACTGCCCCCCTTCAAAAACCTAATATATATGCAGCTCATGATAAATAATAACTCATATTATACTCTGGCTGTGTTAACAAATTAAGGTATAAAAAAGTGTTATCGTGTCTTTTCTGCCCATTGGTAAATGCTGACATACTTTACATATTTTGGAGTTGTAAAACTATATACAAACTATGGTGGTCCCTCAGAACAAAACTCGAGAAAATAGGATACAAAAAAACTACCTTCTCGTGGGAAATTACAGTCCTTCATATAACTCCCAAATCATTATCTGGAATTCGTAAACATGTCCTAATCATAATATACACTCTACTCAAATATTACATAGCCAAAAACTGGTTTAACGTATCAAAGATATGCTGGGAAAATTTCAAGGAGATGGCAATAAAATACATATCTTCACATAAATTGTCAACTAAAAACCCGAAGAAAAAAATCTTACTTTCAAACTTACTGGTGCAATCTACTTCATTCCATCCTAACTAATTAAAACTCATTTCTCTACCTTTAAAAAAAAAAATAATAACATCATGAAGACAATTCCTTACTAATTCTAATACAATTTTCCCATATCATTACTAGTCGCTAATCAAAAATGATTAAAATCTATATACATTCCCTTTAAATTACCTCTAAGTGGCATTGATGATGTATATAATATATATAATTATTTTTAAACACTCGCATAATGTAACAACCCTCTACTTCTTTGGCATTAAATTTCTTAACAGAAAGTACTAAATAACAAACTCTATAATATACCTTAATACAGTAGTAACTACTTAGGTAGGTGGCTACACTCAAACCTAATCAGTAAGATATGTATTAGTTAGATATATTCCTACAATTTTTTTCCCTTTCACCATTTGTAATTTTTTTATACCTTGTTTATTAGTTTTTTTATGTATGTTGTGTTTGATATTTTGGTTGGTCATCTTAAATCAAAATAAATAAAGAACAAATTTGAAAAAAAATCAGTTAGACTAAGTGACATGATCATAATCCTATGTGTTAGGCATGCTTTAGATACTGTGATATTTAATCTCTGTCACAAAGCACTTCCAGCAAACAGACAGAATGACAGATGACCATAAACTGCAATAACAGTTGAACATTATGAGTAGGGGGATTGTTTGCATTTCACCTGGCAAGCATTAAATTAAACTACCACTAAATGGTAATATGCATGCATGCTATGGGAAAGCCAAATGAACACTAGACTTACCACCAATACATATAATTGTACTGCAGCTAACAAAAATAATTAAATGTACAGCACTACACCAGCATCTGTACATATGCATTTTTTATTAGTGCTTGTTTGTTTGTTGCTTGTTTGTGCATTGGTACAGGTATGCCTACGTTCACACTCAATATGCATGCACACATTCAACATACACACACAGACAGACAGGCACACACACACACACACACACACACACACACACACACACACACACACACACACACACACACACACACACACACACACACACACACACACACACACATTTCCTTACCAATAAAATGCATTTAAAGTTACAGAACATCCGTGATTTTGTCTCTTTTAACTGCTGTGTTAGTCCTCATGGACACTGCAAGTCATTATTGTTTCATAAACTTCTTATTGTTCAGAATATGCACAAGAAAATGGTTACTCTACTACTTTTATTAAGTGATATATAAAAGTCTTTGGTATCGGGTGGCATCCCTATCTGATGATCGGTTTCAAAACTTTGAAATTCACATGTTCGAGATGATATGATCGAAGTGTTGAAACTTCAAACATTTTGAATGGAGATCGCCGTACAGCGCGGAATAGGAACTTTACCATTTTCCTCACTGTAGTGCGATCTAACACTTGGCATATTTAATTAGCAAGGGGTGTGAGGGGTGCAAGGGGGCTTGCACCCTGCAAAAATGTAAAAAAATATATTTTTTTATTTTTATTTATTTATTTTTTTATTTGATGTTCAAAGTTTCAAAACTTCTATCATATGGTCTCGGCCATATGAATTTTGAAGTTTTGAAACTTTGATCATCTGATAGGGCTCTATCTGGTGCTCCCCCTCAGTATTACAGGCTTTGCTCATCAGTCTATGGGAGCAGAGATATATGAAATTCCCCCCTACATACACACACACAGACACATTTAGACTTTTATAAAAACAAACAACACTCATCATAGATCAAACACCCTCCCACTCAGTCACATTCACAGGCACACTTATCCTTTCACCATAAACACACAAACATAGAAACATAGACACAGGCACACACACACACACACACACACACACACACACACACACACACACACACACACACACACACGCACACACACACACATTCAAACAAACACACCCAGATATGCACACACACACACACACACACACACACACACACACACACACACACACACACACACACACACACACACACACACACCTGAGATCACTTTTAACTCTTCAGTCATGCACACATGCTGCCATATACATAACATTTATTCTCTCACCTCATACCACTCTGTTAACTCCCTGACACTTACCTCTAATACAATCTCTCCCACTGAAATTAATGGGTGAATCTAAACTTTTGGCTATGTTATTAATGTAACTGGTGAGGTTGATTTACACAACTGAGTACTTCTATGAATTACTTTGCTTGAGTATATTACTTTCCATGGTTATTTCCTTGGGGAGAGCATATGACTCATTATCATATGCCTTTCTTCCTGAATGCCTCATTAACATTTGTGGTGGATGAGGAGGACAGGTGCCATGGTGATTCTTCAGGCCATGTAGAATAACTGCTGTAGGGTTGCCTGTAAATCAGAGAGGGCTGCTGCCAGGGGAAAAATGTCTTTGTTAAGGCTTACTCATGTTGATAGCACTTTCTGGGTACTAGGGCAAATTTTAAAACTTCATAAAATGCATTCTAATTTCATTAGAATTTAGGCTAGGTATAACTTGAAGCCCTGAAAAAGAAAACATTGTGGTCGCCTGCAGGCAGTCCAAGAAAATGTTAGATAATTTGATATAATCACCAATTATTTTGGTTTTCTAAGGGGGAAATAACTGGATGTATTGAATATAATTTTATGCTTAATTACCCCATGAAGAATTAAATGGATTACTATCAAAAATGCAAAGCTGTAAAGCATGAATGGTGATGTTACCGACGCATTTGCTCTTCTCACGAATATTAAGTAGATACAAAGGTCGACGTGACAACATCAACAACGTTTTGTTGATATTAATGTCGACAGTTGCCGTTGCCAACCATGCTTCATGTCTCTGCCTTGTTTATGTCCTTATAAACTGACAGACACTTGTACGTTGACATTCTGAATATCACTCTTACCGTGTTCGAGGAGGTGCCTGTCGTTTAACTGACTTTCTGCCTTTTCATTGTAAACCAAATTAAATATATGTTTTGAAGAAAAAAAATGTTTCTATGATTCAAAACCGAGTAGTGTATAAACATTAACCTTCATTTTTTTCCACTTCAGATTAGATGTGTGTTGGTGTTTTGATGTGGTTATTTTGTTAACTGGACAAAAAGTTTAGTTAGTGGAAGACAATGTAGTTACAATAGTTCAAGGAACAGAATGGATTACAGCCTGAGGTGTATTAAATATTATGATACCTCATTTCTTAACAGTGTTATAAATTCATTTAAAGGTTTTAATATTATATTTGGAAGAATATCAATTATATATTCAGGCTCCCAGATGTCTAAACCTGTATCCCCTTGTAAGAGATTTTGTTTACAAATATTTAAATAAAATGTAGCTTATAAAAATATGATCTCCTGTCTGAATTGAGTTTATAAGCTTCATTAATAAATTATGTAATAAAAGAGTCTGGGAGAAGTCAGTATAGTTAGATTGATAACATCTTATTTGGCAAAATATAATCATGCATGCTTGGCAGTGAAGTTCATTTATTTCATTTCAAATTATTTAAGTAACCGTGTCAAAGATGTTAAATCCAGGCTGAATTCTAAAGGAACAAAACAGGGGTAAGTTACTCAATTACTGGTCAAAATGCCCCTTTTTAAAAGCAATGCTTACACTATTATTTTTAAATATAGAGTGAGTGAGAATCATAAAAACATTGGTTTCTGTAAGGACGGTTAGCAATTAGAATGTAGTAAAAAAAAAACTTTCAAAGTATGCCATACTTGGCACTGTACTCCTTCAAGGAGCTTTCTATACGAGGCTGCACAACGAGTCTGGCTCCACTGAAAGGTCATTTTAATTTCCCATGTTTTATGCTAAATGTCCACAGAATGACTTACTGTGGTGTTGCTGTTGTTTGCAGCAACAGTGAGTCTAGCTGGTCAGCCTACTTTTCTTCCACTAAAGAGAAAATAAAAATGTTGTCCATGGGCTATACATGTTTTTGTCTGACTTGGCTGGCTAATACTACTCAGCGACTGAAGTCATAGCTACATCAGCATACAGATGGTACAAGCTTTCTCAATGAGGAAAGTTTACACTAAAGTGCTTGGCAGCTTAGTGTCGGTCACAGAAGTTCCTTATTAATTAATCATCAGGCCTCTCTTTACAGCTCTCTTTATGCATTACAAGATATAATTGAGCATTAGAAGTCATCTGTCTCCATTTTAGATCTTCTAAATCTCAGCCAGAATTCATAGCACAATACATTGCCTGTCTGATAATACAAACACTAGTTCTAAACACTAGTTTATCTACAACAATGTCCCTGGGGGTTAGTATTGTACTGGAAAGAATGGTTGTTCACCTGGAAAAAAGGCAAACATGTTTAGTTTAATTTGGCTCAGAGGGGTGGAGCCTTCAAAGTGACAGAGGTAATCCAAGTTTGGTCAGCTTACTCTCTACCACAGAACTTATCTCAAGGGTTGGAATGAATGATATTTTGAATGAGTAGCACACATAATGGGATGAAAGGGAAAGGAATTTTGGTAGGACTGTGGCCACAGTAGAGATCATAAGCTTCAGCCCTGTCACAAATAAGGAGAAAAGACATTGGCTGTTTATTCTTTAATACAGAGCCCCACTAATGTCATTGCACGTTGGCTATATGGTGTAAAAAAGGGTAAGGCATAAAATAAACCTGAACAACCAGTTAGCCTCTATTAGGCACTCACTCCAGCAGGCAATTTTGTTTGGGTAATCCAATGGGATAATGAAAAAAAATATATACTAATGAATGAAGATGGCGTAGATGATCAGGATGGGGAAGGATAAAAGTGAAAGTTGAAGATAGATTTTATTACTGCGTTTGTGATAAGGAAAACAGAAAGATTATAAATGTCATTTGTGCTGCTTTCTCCACTGTAAAAATTCATGAATTGGCTGTTAGGACATAATATTTATCATAGTGTTTCTCCTAAACACATAATGTAGGGTTTCCCAAAAGAGCTGTAGCTAGGTTGTCAAGTGCCCTTACCAATCTCCTGTTTGGCACTTCTCTCAAGTTAGAGCTGAGGACCAGAAGGCCAAAAAAAAATCTTTGGCTTCCTTTATGCAAAAAAGGGTATTCATTGTATAAACTATTGCAAGGTACTAATTGCTCTGTTCTTAAAAAAAAAAAAAAAGAAGAAAAAAACAGTTGCATTAGTGACCAGCAATATCAGCTCCATAGATGCTTTAATCACTCCAGGCAGTACTACTACTGCAGGGACAGAGCTGGAATCAGTTGCCACTTACAGTAATGTGTTGATGACCCTACTTAACAGTTTGCACCTGGGTCAGCCACATGTCTTGCACTGCCCTTTGGCCCTGCTTCCTACTATCAGTTAGCTGATGTTGCAAATGCAAGAAAGCTGCTGCTTGGAATGTGAAGTGGTGGGGTACAGTGCAGAAACTATAAATGAACAAGATGTTAAGGGTGTACAAAAGTTTCAAATAAGAGGTTTACAGCTTGGTTCAAAAGTGTCTCTTTATCTTTACAAACATTGTTTTTTATGAACTAACATGAGTCAGTATTATTTGCCCTTGGCTATTTGTTAAAACATTTTTAACAAAGAAGGTATAACAGACAATTTCAATATGGAATACTGGGAAACATGGAATTTTTAAAACTACGAATGAACTTTCCTCATTATGTGCTTCATTTTTTTCTCACTAAATCAGGCCATAAATCAGTGATATTTTCCTTTACAACTGGTGGGACTACTCTTCCAAATACCACTGTATTTAGGAACTTCTCAAAAGCAAACATTCTTCAGTTACTCAGCAACAGTCCTGTTCTGACAGGCATAACTGCTAAAGCTTCTGCCTATGCTTTTGACTTCTACTCCCACTAAAATTGTTGTGTTGCTAGGACAATCCCTATCTGCACCAAATATAAAGGGAAATTTAACCACCCCTGTGGTGCAGTATCCTTTTAGTTAAACTGCATAAAAAGACAAATTATAGATTCAGACACATAGGCAGCATGATATCCCCCTGTGAGACAGCTGGATGTGGACATATGGCAGTTTGGCATTACGGCGACATTAAAAATTACTACAAAAGTCAGCGAAAGTCCACACAATGTAAAAATGCACATATTTTGGCACCCAGCACAGCGGACGGATTTATTGGTGCATTTTTACATTACGGCAACATTGACAAATGCCTGTGGACAATTCCCTGTGGGAATAGAACATTCACCTGCACCCTAACCATATGTGGCAGATACAAACCCCCATAGTGTTACACCCTGCATCCCCCTAGAAGCCAACATGTGCCATTGTCAGTAGGACAAGTGGTTGTCACTGAATGCCAGGGGGGTATGAAAGTGGTACTGTGACATCAGTGTACTGTGGGCAGAGCCTTTATTAACACAACAGATACATTGATGTGTGTAGTGCTTGGTGTGTACTAGAACCAAATATATTCACAACTTGTAGAAATGTACAACAGCACATAGGAAATCCTGCACATTACTGTAGTCACACTTATGTTGCAAGATGTGTTTTAGGTGATGCTCCTTTACAACAATAGCCTTCCTACATGGTGTCACAGGCATCCCCCTCAAAAGTGACTCCCTTTGGTTGTCTGTCAGGTTCTATTCCTGTTGTAGAACAGACAATAGGTTGGAAAGCTGTACTGTAGGGCATCCAAGTAATACTTTCAGTCAGCGATGCCATGCCTCCACCTGGTTATTGGTCCATGGGAAGTCCATGTCAGACACAACACAGACATTCCAGAACTTCAGAGGGTAGGAAGATGGCAGATGCTGGTGCACTGAACAACAGGATGCATATTTCCTTGGTCGGCCATGCACATAATGATGGTCCAGAAATATACCTACAGGCTTAGCACAGTCAGGTAAGGTTGGCACAATGTCCAGAAATGCAGGGACAACATCATCAACTGGTAGGGATGCCAGCACAATCAGCTTACAGATGGCTATTGAGAATGTGTTGTCTGTACCACACAAGACCACAAGGTGGTGATTCTGGATTTGGCCCCAAATGATCTGTACAAAATGGAATAGGCACCCCTTTAGAATACTCTTAGAGAATGCCTTTCAGCTGGCATGGATTACTGCCTTCTCAAAATCAGTCATAATGTACCATGAAGTTAAGGTGCATCCTTGGTCTGCAGCCATACCCTTAAGTATGTCTCACATATTGTTGTATGCAGACTCTGATTTCCATATCATTAGACAATACACCAGGGGGACAATTCGTGCTGAGATGGGGGTGCCAATAGATCCATGTAAAGTATACAGCTGATGGCAAATATCAGCATGTGTTGGGAAGGTACAATCCCCGAGTATGATGTCTGATCTTTACAAATCTGCCAGCTTTTGTGCTGTAGTTAGCAGAACCAAGGACTCTTTCCTATCCATATTTGACTGTCTGCATAAGATAAAGTTGCCACTATGGAGTGGGTACTGGCTGACATCAATATCTGCAAGTGTTGCCGGAGGTGTGGACATAGATGCCCATGCCCTCTGCTGCACCCTGGTGATGCTATGATGCAGGGTGGCACAGCAATGCATTTCCTGTAGTACATTATCATCTGCTGTGCTAAGGACACTCTGCATTACCAGGCTTGGCATGTCATTGCTGTTTACTGCCCTCTGCCATAGTTCTGCTTGCAGCACAGCTACCTGGGCAGTGGTTGCATCTGGTCCATGCTGGTGTTGCAGTGATTTATGCAGTTCTTCCCCCTCATCCTGGTGAACAGTAATAGGATGGCCCCTGCATGCCTTTATTCTCTGCTCAACACATGCCCAGTACCATTTGGAGAGGATTTCCCACTCTAAGTGGTACAGGTATCCCTCCACTACCAGCATTGGTTTGTCTCATTGGCTGGGCACTGTCCAATATCTGTTTCCAAGCTGATCTGGGCTATACTCATGTACAGATTCCATCATGGAAACACTACTTGTGGTTGGCCTGTCAGCATCCATCACATCCAGTGTAGCAGGAAACAGTACGTTTACACTATTTCAGTATAGGCCACTATCAGACTATGGTTATGATGCAGTACATTGCCTTGTGTTGTATCCTTCTGAATAGATGCTGTCTGCCACAATGGCCCTTTGTAGCAGTATACACACCACCCTACTCTTACTAACTTTCCTTCTAGGGATTCTTTATGTCCAATTCACACAGCCATGGAATTGACAACTGACTGTAGTCCTGTAGGTGTCTATCCAGCTTGCTTTTACACGACTGGATCTGCATGTGCTGCAAAGGTCCCCTTTAACTCCTAGCTGTTGAAGCTGACCAATCAGGGTGTGGTGCACAGTCTCATTTTCAGAGACAGACATTACTAATGGATGTTCCCCTGTGTAGCACCCTTTTCTGTCTACATGTCTCTGCATATGTGTGTACCCCATCTGCAACAACAATAGGATCAGTTTGGCAACCCCCAAGTTACACACATGTTGCGTCAGTAGTGTATGATCAGCTGTTGACAGTGAGGTGGGTTTATACTCCTATGTGTCCAATATATGCTTTCCCTTCCATAAGTGTCAGTGTTCCCTTCTACAGTGGTTGCTTCTAAGTTAGTTAGGTAGTCATTAATTGCCAGGGTTGTCCTGTTTATACCTGTCACAGGTCAGCCGTAAGTGGGATACCAGTAGGTTTGGCTATGGGCATGTCATGTATTAGGGGTAGTGCAGCAGTGATAACACTATTTTATTAATGCACTTATGGGGATATGTCTTACTCAGGAATGCCTGTTGTCTGTATGTATGTATTTCTGTCTTGCGGGACACTGCTGTTGTGCTTCTGGCTTTCCTTTACTTGCAGATTACTTGTGGATTACTGTTATATTTATTTCTTTAGTTTACATAACATAAATAAATAGCTGGATAGATAGATAGATAGATAGATAGATAGATAGATAGATAGATAGATAGATAGATAGATATTGAAGTTATAAAATAATGACAGACAATTGAGTTTCAGACTTCATACCCTTTAGAAAAGTCATGCTAATGCAAAACCTGTTATTCTATCAAATTTTCTAAGTTAGTAAAAGCAGAATTTACAAATTGTCCCTCTTCTCGGGCATTTTTCTCACTTTTATTTATGGCTTTGTCCAGATGTCTTGTTCTAAGAGGTTGAGAGGTATGCACTAGGGAGGCTCTAACAGGGCACATTATTTCTGTTGTGGGGATGCCTTGTGAATGTGCTTTTGCTACCGACAGTGCACATGTATTAATGTATCTATTAGCTGCAGCTGCAACTTTTTTGGCCATTCACATCTTGCAGCTTCCCACTCCATGGTTTCCTGCAAGGGTTGTGTTTGGGTATTCATGTGCGTTTAGCAGGTATGCTGTTTTTTTGTGTTTGGTGTTGTTGGACTGGCTTAGCTGCCTTGTGCTGACAATAGCTTGTCTAGCGAGGCCGTTTCCACTGTCAGGAAATATCTTGCTTAGTTACATTAGGGATCGTCTCTATGTATTGGTTTAACCGTCTATGTGCAATCCACCACTTAGCTCTCTTTAGGCTGCACCGCTCTACAGTCTAGCAGTGCTGCGGCCTTCTTCTTTCGACATTGTAGCTCGCAGGCAATTGTCTCATGATCTACACACCAGAACCCATAAATGACTTATGTTTACAAGAGCTCCTATTCTACCCAGCTTAAGGTACTATTATCATTAGGAAGCTTAAAGCTGAGTATGAGCGTACAATATCCACTAATATCATGAAATAAATCTTTCTTCAGCTATCTCAGGAATTTAAGAACTATTACCCAGTAATGTTCTGAGCTAGTCTGTTATAATATTTCTCACTGTGACATAACGAAAATAGTTAATATCCTAGCAGGCAAATTTAGCATAACTTTTACTCCACCCACAATTGTAAATATTCTGCAAATTCCACATTCTGCTAAAATTACTATGGATCAAGTCCAGTCAGCCTTCTCAAAAGCTAAGAATATATTTTCCTAGGACCCAGATAACATACCAGGTCGTCTGGACATCAGTACAAATATAGCCTATCTGAACCCTTACTAAACTTCTTCAAATTATGTCTCCTCACTGATTGCACTTCCAAAGCCTTGAAAAGCAATAATTGTAATGCCAATACACAAAGCTGGCCCAGTCACATCATAGACCCTGGTAACTCTAGACTCATTAGTCTCACTAACCTCAAATTTGTAGCTATAGAATGTATTATCTAATGCCTCGTCAATTGGGACATTGAAAATCTGTTAACCGATGATCCTCATCATTTCAGACAAACTCTTAACTTGTGGCAGTCATCACCAAGGTGTGCCCAACACTCTTAATCTGACTGGTATCTTCAAAAATATATATAACCAAAGCAGTGGGTGTTAGTTATTAACTTACTGACATATTTAAAGAAAGATTTGCAGTTATTTTGGTTTTCATGGCTATTTCAAGTAAATATTCAGGTTTGAACGTCCTACTGCATCTCTAGACATCAATTATTGCCTGTTCATATTTGCATTAATAATTCCAAAGCCATGCTACATACAAGGTATCAGAATATTACATCTTGAAGCATACGTGATGGCAAACACAATTGTATTGATATATGACCTCTGGCAATTAGTATTTGTTAGAACTATAAGGTGATATCTTCATATTTTAAAGGCTGAAGCCACACCCACTAAGAGTTAAAGGTACACACTCAAAAGAGTTCTACTGGAGGGAATGAGTTAAGCTCTTTACTAATTTGCTTGAATGTGCTCTTAAGGTAAGTAAAATGGAGCCATCTTATAAGGATTAAATAATTTTTTTCTTTTGTTATAAAATTAATTTATGTGGGTATACCACTATAGGGGTTTGTTTCTAAATTTCACAATATAATTGTTGTGGATAGGGACTGTCTTATCACACAGCCATTTAAGTCAGAGAAGAAGTCAGCAGGACAGATACCAGCTTTAGTGATGTGATCCATCAGAGGAATATTACAGTGGAATTAGTAACTGAAAAAATAACTCTTTTGAGCGTCCCTAAACATTGAGGTATTTGCAGTGGAAGTATCACCACGTTTTAAGGAAAACAATCATTGATTTAGGGTCTAATTTATCAAGGGAAGATGAGATGATGCATAGGGAGATGCACAAGAAGTGGTCATAATAATAACTGTATAAGATCATTAGCATTTATAATGTCAAGGAGGTGTTGGACATGTCAGCCACTGGTAGTGTAGGTCAGCCAATTCACTGATGGAGTGTTGAAGTTCCCTAGTAGAAAGGTATTAGGTTTAATGGAAATTTCAGCTAATGTAGCTAAGATAACTGTTTGGCAGAGAAGGGAACATAGGGGTCTTGCTTTGAGTGACTTGGAGATCCAGAAGTTTAAATTTGGTTTCTCCCATTTCTCACATCTTTTTTTTTTTTGGGGGGGGGGTCTGTCAAGGTCATTTATCCCTCCCAAAATATTTAAACTCCAAAATAATGCTACCAAATAAATGCTCCAGAACTTACCATTGTCTGTTTGCATGCTCCAAGGTGATGGTTCTTCCCTTACATCTAGCTGTCTAAATATACTACATATAAAGTAAAAGAACTCAGATAACAGGCAAAAATAATAAGATTAGAAAAATGTATTTCTATTGACTCCAAGTTGCTTGATCTCAAAGATTGCATTAATGTCTAATGATAGCCGTCCTACAACTGATTCAATGAAACTTTATCAATCTAAGAATTCTCTTTAAAATAACAAGGCTCCATTAGTTGCCAGCAAAACATGACATGACAAGGAAGAGTGTTGCTCTCATTATCTTCAATTGTAAGTTGTTTTTAGGAATCGTGTTAATGACGACATCACATAAGAGAGATCGACCATACATGCATGTCTTGTTTATAAATGAAAGCATTAGGCTGTTCACATGTTTTTCTATAATATCTTAAAACATTGGACATTCAGAATAATATATATATCTATATCTATCTATCTATATATATATATATATATATATATATATATATATATATATATATAGTCACAATATGTAAGGCTTAAAATGTGTTACCATTAGAATGGTTGCAAAATCCATCACTTAATTGAGAACATTTCTGAAATAAGATGCTGAAGTTATTTTCCAGGGTCTTAGTTTGCATAAGGCAATCATCATTCCTCCTTTTTTCTTGAATGTCTGAAAAGAACAAATAAATTATTTAGTTTACACCATACTTCAGACTACTGCCATTGCATTTTTTATTAAATCGGTCCAATCTGACCATGTGCACCTAATTAATTCACTTTTGTTGATTTTATGTATTACGAGAGTTAAAAAGTTAATTTGAAATATATATCTCTGTTTTCCTGTCTGAAGTGGCTTAAACAATTTGAGATTGCATGATTCAAATGGCCCTCGAGGTTATTTAACCTTCTTTTATCAGAAAAGAAGACAATATGACTTACCAGTTGCAATGCATGTATTTTAATAGCAATCTTTTTCTATACTAGAAGCACTGGAGTATACATCAAATTAAAATGACATCAGGAATAGCATTCAGTTAAGAAATAACAGCTCAGGTCTGATAAGCACATGCGTGTGACAACTCTAATTTAGATATTAGTACACATTGAGAAAAATCAAGTAAACAAGTGAGATCGGTATCCTAACTACGAATTACACTTAAACTCATGAATCGGAATGAATGATTTAAAATGTGGTGCACCACTTGACAGACATACATCTGCTACAGATGGACCTGGGGCAGTGTGCCCTTGCATCTAGGGTATCTAGCTATCTCACATAACACGATGACTTGTTTTCTGTACCTCTGCATTTGCAGCATGCTTTCCTGTACTGCACCTCTTCAGTGCTGTATGTGACATGGAGTCAAATCCCTGTGATCAGAGCTGATCTAAGGGTGTAGCCAAGTATACATTATGTAGGCCAAGACATACAGTTCAAGATGAATTTGTTTATGTTTATTTACTTGAGCTTTTGTCTGCCTCTCTTACTGCCTTATCTGATGTGATAAAAGGCACCCCATTAAAATGTTTCATATTGAATGCATTACAGACATTGACAGCAGTTATATTCTAGTCTTGACACAAGCATGACCTTTTTTGTTTTGTTTTGAAAAGCTACATGGATATGCCTCATGACAATTGATAATCTAATAAGATCAGAGTCTCGGTCAGTTTCCTGATCTGGGTCAGGTGGAGTTAAAAGTAAACAATGTGTGATGCTCATTTTCTTATATCCCTTCTCTTCACTGGTCAGGATTGCAGTTTGTGGTTTGAAGATAATTGAAGTGTAAAGCAAAAAGCAGGAGTCCCAGCACTGAGCCCTGAGGTATGCAACTGGTTAATTGTTTTAGTTTCTGAGGTAGCGCCTGCCAATTTGACTGCTATATCTTTCAATCAGTTAGCTATCGACCTTACCATACAGGTGTCTACAGTTAAGTCTCTTAGTTTATTTATAGTACTGGCATGGGGGTGATATTGAATGTCTTCACCACATCCAGATAAGCTGTATGGACTGAGGGACTACTATCCATTGCCTATTTGACCTTGCTGATGAATTTAACTAAATTAAATAACAATGACCTCCTTGGCTAGTTCCAGTAGTGTATAGTTCTTAGCATAATTGTACTTTCCTCTCTGACCACCTCAGCAGATGGATATCCTTTTGGCTTTAATCTAGCTATGTAATAAGCTATAGCACCTGTACCACAGCTGTTCTTTGGGTCTATATTAGAACAATGAATGTTCAAAATTTTGAGTGTTCTAATATCGACCCGTTTTCAGAGATCGCTGAAAATATCGAAGAAACAGAAAACAGAAATTTTTCCTAGGGAAAGAATTTGGTTGTCCGTTTCTGTTGCTTCGGTATTTTCAGCGCTGTGGTGGAAAGTTACGGGCCGGGTTCAGGTAAGTGTGCAATTGTGTGGACATGAGGGTTAGGGCAGGTTAGGTGAGTAAGGGTTAGGGTGCAGGTTAGGTAAGTGTGCGATTGTGTGGACATGAGGTTTAGGGCGGGGTAGGTGAGTTAGAGTTAGGGCACGTGTGAGGTGACTGTGCAATACTGACGGACCTTAGGGTTAGGATTTGGAATAAGGTAAGTGGATAGTTAGTGGTGTATGTATAGTTTAGTGTAGGGTTAGGTATAAGAGTTTAGGTGTATGTGTGTGTGTGTGTGTGTGGATTGCTGTTTGTTTGGTGTGCTTATGTTGTGTGTATGTATTTTGGAACAGCAAATTTTTTCCCTAGAAAAACATTTGCTGTTCTGAGTGTTCGATGTTTCAATTTTTGATTCCTAGGGTTCGATATTAGAACACTCGACATTTTGAATGTTCAGTGTTCTAATATAGACCCCTGTTCTTCAAACCTCATTGGCTAACCATTCTTTGCAAATGGATAGGGAACTAGTTGCAGAAGTACAGTAACTGTATTTTCCTGGTCTGAACAATCTCTGCATTTGGTGATTACAGTCATGCAGTTAAAACATGTTTGCTTGTTGCAATGGAAGGAATGATAAATCTGGATAAGATGCTAAAGAGCAAATACATCACATTGTCAATAAATGTAAACAAAGCTACTGTCTTACCATTAATAACATATGGCTGGGAGTGAGGGACTATAAATAAGGCTGTACATGAGAAAATAAATGCTTTTGAATTGTGGTTTTGAAGAAAATTGGTATTTTATCGCCTGCAAGAAGGTCAAATCACTAATTGTCCTCTGGAAGACAGAACAGCAAAGCTAAAACTCAAATACTTCTGCTGCCTAATGCAAATAAAAGATTCACTAGAGAAAACAATAATGCTGGGAAAGATTGGCGTGAAAAGAAGACAGAGGCACAGGCTGAGATTGATAGACAGCATTACTGCATTAATGAACATGAATTGCAAGAACAGAAAGAAGCAGTTGACACATGGGGCTTGCATGTTGAAATCCTTGTGGTTACGAAGAACAAAACTCAAATAAATGATTAAACAACAAGAATTATAAAAATAGTTTGTCTTATTGCACAATGTCATCTGAGACCCTGAATGAAGATGAATACATATTCAGCTGATAATTTGTTTGCAGCTGCTACATTGTGAGAGCTATTGAGTATTATTTGAAATGTTAATGTTAATCACTTGGCTAAGTAAAATTTTACTCTGGGAGGAAAAGTGCTTCACTCCTTTGGAAGTACAAGTGGCACAGATAAGTTCAGCGAAAATGTGGGGTGGGAGTGATGTTAGTTTGTGTATGTGCATATGTGTGTGTGTGGACCTGTGTGTGGTGTGTCTGTGACTGTGTTTGTATGTGTGTGTGTGTGTGTGTGTGTGTGTGTGTGTGTGTGTGTGTGTGTGTGTGTGTGTGTGTGTGTGCATGTCTGTGTGTGGGGGATCTTATAGAGTATGATATTTGGCATGGGTAATTGAAAGTGTGTGTCCGTGTATCTGTGTGTGCATGTGTGTGCGTGTGTGTGTGTGTGTGTGTGTGTGTGTGTGTGTGTGTGTGTGTGTGTGTGTGTGTGTGTGTGTGTGCACAGGGGCATGCCTTTCCTATCATAAAGTATGAGACACTAGGGAGAACACTTGTGTGGTGAGGTCTGAAAGGGCTAATGTTTGATTCAGGGGCATGGTAATGACTTCTTCTCATTGTGGCCATACCTGTCTCTGAATCACATTTTCTTGCCATCACATTAATTGATCAATCCATGTTGGGCAGTTAGCAAGTTCACTGAATCACTTATGAAAGAAAGTGTAGAAGTGTATAGGTGGTAAGTTATGGTGATTTCTGAGGATATGATCTGCTATGGAAGTGAGTTAAGAAGATTGTGTGTGGATTGGCAGTGCCCCCTGTAATGTTGCACCCCCCAAATGTATAGATGTTTGTGCTTGTGCACCAACACTGGTTTACTGTATATTGTGTTTTTTTCTTTTTTTCCCATAGTTTTGTGACTTTGGAGTTAGTATGTATAAAAACAGTTTTGTGATGTATTGTGTTATGTAGAATGTTTTATATGATTTGTGATTCAGTGACATGAGTATTCAATCAAATGGGAATTTAGTCAAGTGAAATTTCAGACAGAGTGCTTTTCAGTCAAATTTTCTCGGCTATGTGCGATTCAGTCAGCTGTGCTTCACTGACCTGATACACACCCGCATTTGTAAATACCCATCCAATCATCCAGTTCCCATTTGAAAAAAAGGCAGTATATTACAGTGATTAATTTGCAATGGAAGTCTATTCCAAAACTGGGGAAAGCACTGTGTAATGAACTTCTTTATCCACTTTGTTTTATTTGTTTGCTAGCAAAAATGTATATCCCTTGTACTGTAGGTTTCCATAATGGATCTGCAGACAAGAAATAGCCATCATCTCAGGAATGTGTAAGATATGAAATTCAGAGCAGTGCTTCTAGTCCTTTCTGATAGCGTAAACTTTCTAAGCCAGCAATCTTTTTAGTTAGGTATCTCTGGGTTGACTCTAGTTTTTTTTTTTTTTTTTGTTTAATCTGTCCAGTGAAATGAATTGCAGAGGAGGCATTATACTCAATTATTGGCATAAACAATGCTGAATATAATGGGACAATGATCTCTCTGGCTCTGGATGATATTTCTTTGGCAGTCAAGCACACTAAGTAGAAGGCAGAGGCGGCTGATGATTTCAAATCAAAGGGGCTGCAGGAGACAGCTGAATGGGTGGGGTCAATGGGAAGGGGTGCGGCCAGCTAGAAAGGGGAGGAGCTATGCTCAAAACCACAAAAAATAAATATACTGCCCTGGGTGCCAAACCGTCATTATGAGAGTCCAATCAAGACAAAATGAAGTGTAGAAGAATAAAAATATTTCAATGCATTGGCTGCATGACAGCTTAATATCTAGATGGAAACAAAAAAGATTGTGAGGCATGAAAAAATAAATTACTTTTTTTAAATACATTAATGGAATGCCAGTCAAAATCAAGTATAAGAAAAACAAGCAGCACTCAACTCAAACCACTTCTTGCACTGCAGTTCTAATTATAATTTATATTCAGTTTTATTAAAGTACCAAGTAACATGCTGAAAGTAGAAATCTCTGATGCCCCCACTTGTAAAAATGTTCCTTATCCAAAAAAAGACCTGCTGCCTGACATCTACTTGTTTCATGGGGAAAACATGATCAAAGTAAAAATGAAAAGCAAACAAGAAATAAGCTCAAGATACATTTCTTAAAAGGATTACTGTACAGGTTATGGACCACACTAAAAGATAACCAATAAAAAAGACGTAAACTCTTGAAAAACAAACAAAGGTGCTCCGACAAGCCAAGAATTCGAAAATAACTGAAACGCACTTTTATTCACCAAATAAGTAAAACAGCGTTTTCGCTCCTGCAAAAGCAGAAGCTTCATCAGCATTAAAAGAGCACAAGCTCACAGTGTTTTAAAACCTTCTCTAGTGACCAGTTGTTGATGTCACTTCCTAATTAGTACAACTCAAAATGCAATTAAAGCAATATACCATGGCACAAATAATATGTTTAAAAGTATATATAAAATGTATCTAAAAATATGTATAATGCAAGCAAGTAAACACAGCCTAACAACACCCCTACCTGTATAAATGTGAGTGTACAAAAAACAGTATAGTCTCACAAAAATGTATAAAGGTTATATAACCTTTTACCAAACACAATGACAAGAAAATTCATGTCCAATACATCAATCTAATAAAAATAAAAAAATTAACATAGAACACTTGTAAAAATACTACAAGCTATGACAATTCCAACATTCCATTTAGGAAAGTCAATTGGAAACATGAATTGTAGAGCCCAAATTACCTAAGGTAACTTCTATACTTTAAGATAGATGCAATATTACAATTGTCATTGAGTCCAGGATGAGAAAAAGCATCTAACTGAAGTTGCCACTCTAGCTCACAGGTCTCTAAAATTAGAGATTGCGGACCACCCCTAATGTCAAGCTTAATATTGTCAATGCCCATGAATTGAAAACTATGACCACTATTACTCAAAATATGTTTAGAGAGGGCATTATCACTTCTCTTGTTCTTAATCGCATAAATATGTTGGTAAATACGGTCACGGAATCGTCGGTCCGTTTTACCAACATAAAATGCAGGGCAGCATTCACAAAGGGCTAAATAGACAATAGATCTAGTGTTGCAGTTGATCTTATGGTTAATAACATATTTCCTCTTACCAATAGAAAAAGAATTTCCTACCCGGAGGTATCTACACCATTTATAAGAAAAACAAGCAGCACTCAACTCAAACCACTTCTTGCACTGCAGTTCTAATTATAATTTATATTCAGTTTTATTAAAGTACCAAGTAACATGCTGAAAGTAGAAATCTCTGATGCCCCCACTTGTAAAAATGTTCCTTTTCCAAAAAAAGACCTGCTGCCTGACATCTACTTGTTTCATGGGAAAAACATGATCAAAGTCAAAAATGAAAAGCAAACAAGAAATAAGCTCAAGATACATTTCTTAAAAGGATTACTGTACAGGTTATGGACCACACTAAAAGGATTACTGTACAGGTTATGGACCACACGATTGGCATTCTGTTTATGGGTAAAGCCTGCAGAGATGACTGGAAGTCTTCAAGTGTAATGAGACTCTTAAAATAATGTAATTCTGTCCTTTATTACAAATACTGGCATATGCATTTCAATACCCAAGGCTTATACATTATCTAGTTAAGTATTCTCTACATGGCAACAGAAAGGCTTTCAATATTGGCAATTCTTTAACAGTATGCTTATTAAAGCTTACTTGCATCTTGCAATCTCAGCCAAGCTTATCTAATGGTCATTAAAGTATTGCTACTTAAACACAGAGCAACAGGCACTTTGAGTAATAAGCATAAATCAACAGTACAAAAAATATGACAGAAACCAGACCATTCTGTAAAAATCAAGGACAGATGAAAAGCCACTCTAGTACTTGTGTCTACCTTGAATGGGGGGGATACTCTGCACATTTACACTGCATAACTACGCCTTGCCTTGCTTTGACACACCCAGAGTCACTACATGGGGGAGTGGGGTGCAACAAGTATGTCACAGTTTGAAATACCTCTGGCTGACTTGTGATGGCCCTGACACATTTGTCATACCTCTCAACCTCAGTGCAAGAAATCTGAACAAAGCCATGCAAAGAAATGGGACAAAGGCCCAAAAATAAGGACAATTTTTAAAATATTGCTCTTATAAACTTAGAAAGATAATAGAGGTCTTGAATTAGTATGAATTTTCTGAATGGTATGAAATCTGAAACTCAAATGTCTGTCATTATTTTCTAACTTCAGTCTTTAATGATTTGTCACTAATTTGCCAAAAAACACAATTTTATGAAAAATGGACCAAAAATGTGATGTAAAAATATAAAATAGCAACACAATACAGTTGGGAACCTGTCAAAGAAGGGATACTTTAATATTAGGACTGCTAACTTGAGCAGCTGACAAAATAAAATAATCTACATGCATTTCTGAAATAAAAGTAATCTAACTGATTATTACAGTTATTTCTTAATTATAAACCCTCCATGTTTTCTTCCAAAATTGCTATTTTGCGGAGGGATCATTAGGGGAAGAGCAACATTTTGAGCCAAAATCAAGGACAGTTGAGAGGTTTGGCTATGCCTAATTCTATAAAGCAATTTATTTGCATTTACCTCTCAACCTATTAATGCAATAAATCTGAACAAGGCCAAATATATTGGGGGAACATATAAACAGTACTAAAAATTGCTCTTGTATAAACTGAGACAGTTGATAGAACAGGTCTTACTTTAGCATGCATTTTTCTGAAGGTTATGAAGTCTGAAACTCAGTGTGTCATTATTTAGTGACTTAATTCCTAAATGATTTGCCATAAAACCACACATTTTATGAGGATCAAACTAAAAATAAGAAGCAAAAAATCTATTCATTCTTTGAAAATCTTGACAGTTCGGAGGTATGGTTCAGCTGGGGCTGCCTAAGTCTGCCGCCCTTTCCCCTCACAAAACCATGGTCGAATGCAGCCTCCCCCTGCAGCCATTCCAATGATCCATTACTTGGCTATTTCACTCCAATTTACCATAAACACTAACGTGCATACTGATTTACTTCTATGATGATTTGAACTTCATTTGAAAGTTTTATTTTGCATTTTACAGCACAAACACTAAGACATCTGCTAAACAAACTTGGCATTAAAACTTCTCTGCCATTGAAACTCACATTCATTGAAACAACATTGAAATCCACATTCAAAGAAAATACATTTTACCCGTGGCAGATAAAGATTAATTCTGGGCTGTTTTCAAATCATAGGCCCCTTGCATATGAAACATACATGTGCTCTTTGATACACCTTCCTATTGCTTTGAACATTTTTCCAGTAAACAATGAAACAAAACACATGCACCAATGACAAAACTGCCCAATTCAGAACATTTCCATCTTAAAAGTCTACTCAAACTTCTACAGTCCACTATTATCAGTAAATATGCACAATTCTACAGTCCACCATTATCAGTAAATATGCACAATCTCTGAAGTAGTAAAAACGTCATCTAAATAATTCCACATTAAATAAATCTGTAATGAAGAGGTTGCTGCTAACAATCACCTTTATATTTCATGGTTTCATCGAAAAATAAAGTGTCTGATGCCCCTGAGGAATAAATTGCCTAAATTACATTAAAAATAAGGTAGTAATATTGCAATAGGAAATGGATGGCAAACTGATAACAGGCTCATAGTTAGTATCTTAACTTTCAGAATGGCAGCATTCACCCCTTATGGGAATAGAACCAACAACCTTCTGCATCAAAAACAAGTACACAGCCTGTTGTGCTATTAGCAATGCAAGCTGACTTAGCATAATCAGCACTAAACTTATCTTCCCCTGCAGCTCTCATCTCCTTATAAAATCTACTCAATACTCAACTGCATCTCAACTTCGCAGCACAAGAAATCTGGAAAAAGCCAAATTTATTGGGGTGGGTCAAAAGGGCAAAAACCAGGGACACATTAAACATTGCTTGTATAATCTTGGAAAGCTGCTAGAATAAAATGCTGTGTTACCACCATACATTTTACTGCCAAGGTCCCTGTGCAAAAGAGACAGAACAACACACCACTATGCCAAATCACCTGCTTTGTGAAAGAAAAATGCTGTGTTACCACCATACATTTTACTACCAAGGTCCCTGTGCAAAACAGTCAGAGCAACATACCACTACTCCAAATCAGCTGCTTTGTGAAAGAGAGGAAGACTGAAACTTAAATGGCTATCATTTAATGAATTCAGTTCTCACCATAGCTGTCAGCCTCTTTGCACAAAACACCTGGACAAACCCAGTAATGAGGGAATACAGCCCTCAAACATATTCAGTGAATTCAGTTCTTGCCATAGCTGTCAACCTTAGCACAAAAAATCTGGACAAAGCCAATAACAGGGTAATACAGTCCCAAAAATAAGGATAAATTTCAAATAGTCATCTTATAAACTTAGAAAATTGCTATAATAAAAGGTTGTGTTACTATATATTTATTGCTAGAATAAAAAGTTGTTTTAATATGTATTTTCTGAAGAATATGAAGTCTGAATTTCAAATGCCTGTCAATTTTACTTCTGACGGAATAAAAACAATTGTCAGCAGAGGCCCAGGGAGAAATACTGCAGACACGTCTTTGTAAAATGGCAGGACACCAGAGCAAATCCACACAAACACAGGGATAAGATGCAGACTCCACACAGAAGGCACCCCAGCCAAGAATCAAACCAGAAAACCTATAGCTGTGAGGCAACAATACTGCCACTGCACCATCAAATATGTAAGGAATTAAACATTCAGAAACCTGAAGTCTGAAATTCAAATACCTGTCAATTTTATTTAACATTTGTTAATCAGGACAGTCTGACTTGGAACAAAAAAAACAATTTTCAGCAGAGGCCCAGGAAGAAATAATGCAGACATGTCTTTGTAACATGGGAGGACACAAAAGCAAATCTACACAAACACAGGGAGAAGATGCAGACCCCACAAAGACAGCATCCCAGCCAAGAATCAAACCGGAGAACCTACAGCTGTGAGGCAACAATGCTACCACTGCACCATCAAATATCAAGCATTGCACCATTTACAAACCACAGATATTATGAGGAACAGATCAGATCAAATATGAGGCAAAAATCTGCAATTCTTTTACAAATGGTGGTGGGTAGGGAATTCACCTCTTTAACACCTGCATACAAGATACAGGGTTCAAGCCTGAGGTATTCCCTACCACACCACCATGAGTATAACCACCAGTATATTGCACCTGGGGCATTTACACACACACACACACACACACACACACACACACCTTGTAGCAAACCACCATACATCCCTGTCCACACACTTACCTGTAGTAAATCTTTCCCTGTAGCAAACCACCATAAATCCAAATCCCTGTCCGAGTAAAGTATGAAAACCTGCCCGCGCACATCCAGACCCTACCCAACGAAAACCCGCCCGCGCACATCCAGACCCTGCCTGACGAGACTGCAGCAAACTCCAATCCATACCAGACCCTCGTGAGATTGACGCCCGACGAGACTGCAGCAAATTCCAGACTGCTGACATTGCAGTCCGACCCTGATGTGTTTTCCCAGTGAGTTCCAGGACAGTCTATGCAGTTTAAAACTGCATAGACTTCTGGGAGCTCAGTTCTTCACGTTTCTCAGTCAGGACTGCTGCTGAGACAATCTGCACATGCTCCAGACTGTCTCAGCAGCAGTCCGGACTAGTGCGCATGTGCAAAAGTCCGCGATTTTTTAAATTTTTTTTTCTTTTTATTTCTTTATTTTTCTTTATTTTACAGTTGAGGGGGCTGCAGTCCAGCAGTCCAATAGCACGGGCCGCCCCTGGTAGAAGGACCCTCTGACCACTATCATTTCATGATGATCAAAGGAAAGGGAACTATCAACTCAAGTTCCAAGGTCTCCAATAACACTTTCATTTTTGAGCAGGGTATTGTGCATTTCAAATGCTAGAGGAGGGATAGCTTACTAAATGTGACAATATTATGCTTTTTAGCATTGAATTTAAGTCTAAAAATCAAAACATTAAGCACACCGGGTATTTTTCCGTGTAAGGTCTTGCTGCTGGGTTTGGGTATCAGAGACCCACATAACTATTCCCTTTCACAGTCATCTGAAAACTTAGGTGGCTTGGTTTGTAGTCTCAAGATCTTAAAAGTAAAGGCCAAAAAAAAGTAGTCCCACTATGGAGCTCCACTGGAGACCACTGGTTACCTTCATACACTTTGATGAAGCACCTGCTACCCACACTGTTTGAGTTCTCTCCTTTAGCTAATTTGCTATCCCACCTGCTACCCTCACTGCTTGGGTTCTGTCCTTTAGCTAATTTGCTATCCATCTTACCACATAGGGATCTATTTGAAATGTTCAACAATGGAGGTGTCTGTATGAAAAAACAACAAACCACAAGTCTAAGTGTACAGAAAGCAACTACTAGGAGTAAACCGCAAAAGCCCGCAGTATAGGTACACAATATATTTTATTGTTAAAAACTGAAATGGCTAAGCACTTTTATCAATATAAAGTAATTAGGACTTCTTCAGAGCAAAGAGGAAACCAAAACAATGATATATTTAAAATCTCATGGAGTGCTACCTCACCAGAAATACCACCCATCATTAAAATGTAAAAAGACATGCTGTACTAAAAGTATACATGGAAAAACACTAAAAAGGAACATAAAAAATATTTTCACAACAATAATATTACAATAATATTACAATAATAAGATATGTAAACCCCCTACACCAAAAACTAAAGAGTAATATTACAAAAGTTAATTCATGATCATGAAAATTGTTAAAAATATTTAATTATTAAAATTCCAAACCAAAGAAGGATGGAAGAACTTATTACAATTATACTGAAACTTCAGCTCTATAATTTGGTGGACATCATCTTTAAAATTGGAAAAATGGAAATGTTCTCATTAATACCAGGTTTACAGGTAGCATCCAATCTAATCTGCCAGTACAGCTCCCTATATTCAAAACACATCTCCCCCCCCCCCCCCAATGGATTAGGGTCAACTTTATCAAGAAAGGCAAAAGCAAATCTCTTGAAATCAGGACAAACTAAGGAATGCTTGTGAGAAGAAATTAGACACTGTCATCTGTGCTATCATGTCTGGCTGAAGCTTTTGTGCATAATTTCAGATTAACCTGTGTATTATATGCCAGGATGTCTAGCTATGATATTGTAAATAAGTTCTTATATGTTGATTTTTAATCTGTTTGTAGAGAATGTTTTAAGGACTTGAACAGTGTTTCTTTACATTTCTAAATGTGCATATTTGTGAAGAAGAATCTAAATGCAGACTGTGTCAGAATCAGCTGATCTGCAGATGATGTCATCAGAATGGTGATAGTTGCTATGTGTTACTGTCAGAGGAAAGAACATCAGTAAACAGCTGTTGGCTGATTTGCAAAATATGAAATGAAAATTTGAACTGGAGCAGTTGCATCAATTAAGCTAGTCTATAAAAGAACCTGCTGAAGATCGTTAGTTGTCAGTTGCTGTCAGTTAATAGCCAGTTACAGTTGTCAGTTGCAGTTTTCAGTTGTTCACAGTTGTACTGCGAAGTGGATACCTAAAAGGACTCACCAAGAACTGTAAGCCTACCTTTGCTTTGTTGTAATAATTTAGTTCAGATCAGGGACAGTGTTCTTTAGTTAGATTGGAATTTATAACTAAACAGTCAGATTTTTTTCTAAATGCTGGATTTTTATCCTTCAGTGTTGATTTAATTTTCCTGGTGATTTGAGTTCTGTTTATTTATTGGAAATTACTGTTTTATATTTTTAATCATTTTGCTCATTATTAAATATTTTTATTAACTTAAATTGTGGATGGTCAATTAGTGTTTTCTTTACTGATTTGATGGTGTTTATACCTGCTTTGATAACTTCCTAGGCCACTCCAAAAGCTTAGCTGCTTTAGGTCATTTGTTATAATTTATTTTAATATCGACTTTTTATAATTGGATGCCCCTTTAACAGGGCATGTAGCCTCTCTGATTGGCAGGCAGCATGTTACCTTATTATTTTGAGGAAAGGACAGGAAATCTCTGTTAGGGTTTCCCAGAAGTGTTTGGATATGTGAGATTTAATTTATTTAAGTGTGAGTGTATCAGAGGTCTTAAGCTGGGACACATTGCTCTGAAGAGTGTAATAAGCAGTTAGATTAATGGTGGACAGAAGTATACAGTCCAGTCCCAGGTTATAGAGCAAGTTCCTGTTATGCTCTTAGGGAAAATTGTGAAATTTTGCTCCTGTTTAAGTGATGATTCCCTACTGGAGTCAGTAGTGAGGACTGAAGCTCCTTAGTTACTGACACAGGATAGTAAGGGACGTCACATTTGCTGGCAGTCCTGTGAGGTATTGTCCAGACGTCATAGCTTGTATAATGCATTCCTATTATTTTTAGTTCTAATATCATAAAGGTATTCATAAATCCTTTTGCTAAGGGTACATTCAGTTTTGCTTACATAAAATGGCTTTTGGCCAAATAAACCACCCGACAAGAATCACAATTACACTGCTTAAAGGTGATTTTACACTGCAATATATTGTCTGTTTGTATTCCTTCCTGTTCTAGAATAAAATTACACTGCCTACAACCTCCACATTTTGTGATCACCTGAGGGCTGTTGAAACTATATCAGGATGATGCATTCCTTTCAAAATTATTTATTTATTTTTTTTAGTTTTCACCTGTTTTTTATACAAATGTGGGATGCTCACCCACTCTGTTAAAAATAAATGTATTTGCCTTAAATAAAATTACATTAACAATTGTTACAAAAAGAAGTTCCTACTGTATAGTAAGTAGTTAGGCTTATGAGCATCCATGCTTGCTATAATCAAGGTAGTTAGTGGGGTGGAAAGAAATGTAATGGGTGGATGGGGTGGGTGATAATAGAGTGGGAGTTGCAAGGGCATAGCCAGCATGTTTTTAGGTGTGCTTTTAGTAAAGTTTTGAAGTGGGTGCATGATGGTATGGAGGTAATTGGGGGTGGAAGGGAGTTCCTTAATTTGGCTATGGGGCAAGAGAATAGTGCTTCTCTAGCAGAGTTATTGGCTTTAGTGACCTGCAAGTGATTTTTGTTGCTGGATCTTAGTGGTCTGGTGGTGCGATAGGGTTGGAGTAGATTCTGGAGGGATGGGATATTTAGTGGATGGTTTACTAGTTTGTGGGTGAGTGTGAGTTGATACCATTGAAGGAGGTGAGAGAGTTCAAGCCAGCCCAGTTCAGCAAGTGAGAGACAGTGGTGACTACAGTAGGATGTCCCTGTGGCGAATTTGGCGATTTTGCTGTAGCAGGTCTCTAGCTTGTTTAGATTGCATTGCCTTAGGTTGGTATATATTGATGAGGCATAAAGTAGGGTGGAGATAAGGTGGGAATTTGCTACTAAAATCTTTGCTGCTTTGGTGAGAAGTTGCTTATTTCTGTATAACGCTCCTAGTTTTTTGTGGACTTTTTTTATGGTCATGGATATGTGAATGTCAAATTTTAGTTTATTGTCTATTTCCACTCCTAGCAATTTGGTGTGTTCTGTTGGGTGTATAGTGGTGTTGTCTTTTGCTGTGATGTTAAAGTGAGAGTTGTTTTGAGTAGGTTTGGTGGGTTGGAAGATGAGTAGCTTAGTTTTGTTTGGGTTGAGTATTAATTGGGTATCGGATAACCAAGTTTCAACAGAGGAAAAGGCTTCCTGTGTGACTTTTTGCAGTTTGGGTAGGGACTTGGCTGAGCAGATGATGGTTGAGTCATCTGCCTGTTGTGTGAGTGTTCCATGATTGGTGGCAGAGGCTAGATTATTGGTGAAAATAGATAAGAGTAGGGGTCCAAGGATGGATCCTTGGGGAACCCCTATAGAGACAGGTAGTTGGGGAGATATGTCATTCTGCCATACAACGGATTGTTGGCGGTCAGACAGGTAACTCTGAAACCAGTTGGTGACTGATAGAATCCAAGTAGCTATGAATTGCATATTCATAACAAATCTCATAATATACTATATGCAATCAGCTATAAAAATGGTGCCACTGTGAAAACAAGGAAACACATATGATTCTACATTAATTCAACCAGCAATGTCTGTTTTGAAATGTGTTCATAAAATATAGTTTTGATTTCAGCCCAGAACTGAAGAAGCCTGTCATTTTAAAAGGCTCAGTGGAAAAGCTATCTTAATAGAAAAGAAATTCCCAGCTTCTCATGGTAATATTGCTACACAGGAAGGTAACAAAGATAAATAAATAAAACAAATAGACTGTTAGATAAACTATTTCCATAACTGTCATTTTCTCAAGTTATTAAGAAAAACGATGCTTATGTTCCCATGATCACTGAAGCCCTCTATCAGCTTAACCTGATCCTCTTATAGCAAGCAGAATTAGAAAGTACACATATACAAACTTTAGGACATACATTAATTGCATGCCATATCGTGGCTCATATTTTACTGTTACAGTCAGGGGTGCCACCGTTAAAAATGCTTTGTCTTACCTATTCTGGTATTATTTGGGAATCTACTTGTCACATATGTGTTCAGATCAGTTAACTCACTGCAGAGTTACTGATGCTTACAAGCCTCTTCTGTCTGTGTGAACATCACTTGTAAAAATAATGGCTTCATAATTATGTTCTGTCATAAACTAGATTTTATATTTACTTTATTTTATTTTCATTTTATTTACATTTGCTAACAGGATAGTTCTGCTGGTCTAAGTGCTCCTTTTCCTGGGGAGGAAAGTTCTACAGAACAACAAAAAAAGTGAAACAATTGAACAAATGAGCAAATATCATAGAAGTTGAAATAATTTAAAGCAGAAAATACAATAGCACAGCTACAAGAAGGTAATTCTGAACTCCAACATCTTGAGAAATTATAAAATATTTGATAGAATTCAATGTACCACCTTTAATTTAACACCAACAATATTAACATAAAGGCCACAGACAGAGGTCATGGAAGAAGGAAGGGATTTTAAGAAGGAAGCAAATAGGAGCAGGTGGAGGAGTGCGTGGTAGGTCAGTAAGATGGACATTTCACAAACATTTAGGAAAGATTTAAAATAAATTAGTGGTATTTCTAGTCAGGATTGCATGAACATACCCAAGAAGAGGGGTCTTTGTAATTTTTATAGGAAGAAAAACTGTGGCAAAATTCTCCTCTTAGGTCTGGTCATAGTTAACTCTTGAGTGTTGCTCATTTTCACTATGTCACAGAAGTAGAGGGAGATACCAAGCTAATTGTTTTGTTTAGTAATGAGAAGTTGATTTTGATATAAGAATCAAAGATCTTTGGCTTGTATGTTGTGAGTAACGCTGAAGTTCCATGACATCTATCAATCACAAAGCAATAGACTGACACTGTAACTAATGTGGTAAAGACTGATCAAGACAAAATGTTATTTCTGTTGCACAGTATGAGTGTAAAGCTTTAATATATTAAGTCATCATTTTGAAAAGTCTCAGTGTTGAAAAAATATGTTGATCGTGATTTATGCAGTACATAGTGTACAGTAAAAGTGTCTACTATTGCCATGATGTCACAGCATGCAGTTTAGGTTTGGTTCAGGAAATAAAGTCATTCATTAAGACAGTACAGTTGTGTAAAATCTTACCATAACAGTAGATGTCCTTGCCTTCACTGCTACAGTATTCTTTACAAAAGTGATTCCCTGCTATGGAAGCCTGACATCTGGGCAGTCTACCAAAGACTACTGTTGCTTTAAGGTACATTGAGCATCACCCAAATGCTCCTTGCATAGCGTAGGGCATGAAGGTGATGTTGAAGCCTACTATAACCAGAACCTTTTTGCCGCTAGTCTGAATGCATCTTTTCACCATCAGTCTGTTTACCTGCGTCCATTTTCTTCCGGCATTTTCATTCTTCAGTAACTACCTACATCTGTTTGCTGACTCCTAGCAGCTGCAGATAAGTGTCCGATTGGGGGGTTTGTTTTTGTTTGCCTTATCCTAAGCAGCTCACAAATGTCTTCCCAATACTTTTTGCTCATCCTTTGCTATATCTTACATTATTGTACCTTTATTTTTTTTTCCCATTTATTTTCTTTTACTTTTCTATGTGTGCATATATACATTGTGCCTAGCTAGGTCTTAATCTTTCTAGGACAATAAGAATGAGAAGCAGACTCATCTTCTATGCATTGAAGCATGGCACAGAACAGATTTTATGTTTATACAGAACTCCAATGTCTTCATCGCAATACTACTAAAAATATCCATCAATTTACATGTGAGAGAATGATGCACACTCATTTGGTCACTAATTTATGAAAAATAAGTGTTTAAACTGATGAATCAAATACTATACGCAACACACACAAAATATGTTTTTTTTTTTTTTGCAAGAGAGGCAACCCCCCACATCCCTGTGTGTGTGTGTGTGTGTGTGTGTGTGTGTGTGTGTGTGTGTGTGTGTGTGTGTGGGTCTATGTTGGTGGGCCAGAGCTCCCTTTAAACTATATATGCCAGCTCCACAGTCACACCATTATGAAGAAAATGGGGAAAATTCCAGAAAGGCACTCCAAATGATTTGCACGATGCAACACACTGTGGTGAAACCCACCATGATATTAAGTTTTTGAACTAAAGCCACTCATCTGCCAATGTGTCCACCATGTGTAACTGTGCCACATCCATCTTACTGGGTAAAGGAAGGTATAAGGCAGGCATTGAGACATGGTGAAACATGGTTATAGTCACTGAGCAACATGGGTAATGCCATTATATCTGTATAAACCTAGGGAAGTATTAGACAAATCTAGTATGTGGCTTTAATTCCCAGTTTTCAGAAATGTATTATGTTAGTCCTAAATGCACAAAACCATCTTCTGAAATAAATATAAGATTCCTCTGTAAGTAGCCAAGACACTAATATTTTACTGCAAGAATGCAAAGTGCTGACTTTCAGATACATGCTTTTTGCAGGGGATAAACCATCCTCCATCCAATCCTCTTTTCACTCTGAGATTGCTGAATCTGATGAAAGGGCAACAATGAAAACTCATAAAAGTACAACAATTTAAAAGGTATTAAAAATCATGATAGGATTTTTTCTGAGATCCTGCAGTCCTAGAGAAAGAATGAAACAACTATACTGAGCAAAAACAAATTGCTACATTATGCATTTAGCATAGTGACATCAATAAATACAGCCTTAAGCATTATCACTCAAACATAGAGAACACTAATAGCCTACCTTTGAGAATGAAGGAAAACTAGCAAAGACATACAATAATCATATTCTTATAAGAAATGTTACTGTCAAATAATAAGGCATTATTATTTTTCTAGGGCATGGCATGATTGTACAATGTTTGTGATAGTATTAACTCTGGTCATCAATCAAACACATTTCTGTATTTCCATAGTTCACTTTTATACTGCTATAAGATCCCTGTCACAATACTCAGAAATTTGACTGCTGACACTATGAATAAAGAAGTTAAGTAATCAAGTTCTATAAAAGTGGTGTCCTTGCTATTTGTATATGCACACTATATTTGTTAGAGTTATGGCATTCTCAGTAAATTCACTATAGTAAATTTAGGTGAAATAAGGCCTGACAATATAGAGTCAGACATGTATGCATTCAGTTTCAAAGACAGTTTATTAGAAAGGAAAGATAAGCATGAAATGTGCAGAAAATACCGGAATACAGGATGTTTCTTTCTCAATGGAATGACACAATGTTGCCAGCTACAGCAGAATGCTCCTTTCTTAAAGGAAAGATGTACATAGCAATTGAATGCTAGATAAAGAGACACATGCAAGACCAGGTTTGGAAACCAAGGTAACCAAGGCTAAGGAGGTGTGTAAAGCATTAAAGGGCTTTGGTATTATTAAAATATACTTCAGATACAGATAGGGAAGTTAATTAGTTCAGCATGACATACATAAAACATTAAATATCCAGCATTTTAGAAAGGAAGCTACAATGCAGGCACTCGAGCCTGAGTACAGAAGGCAGGTCAAATAAAAACTATTTCAATTTACACTATTCAGGACAATCAGAATATACATGCAGAAACTTTGAATATATTTAGCAGCACTGTTATTACTAACCAGCATTCCACCATTTCTACAGACTGTTATTGTTTATCAGCACTGTTAATGAAGACAGTATTCAGATATTGTGAACATCTAACAAATCCTTATTAAATGAACTACAGTGTTTGGAGAATTCATTCTGAAAAGTACACAAGACTTGGTCCATAAAGGAGAGACTGACACTTGTTCAGCATGAGTGTGAGTAATTAACAGATACAAGACTTTTATTCCAGTCTCATTTCAGTTGTTTCCAGTTAATTCCAGTATAGTGCAGTCTCATCAATTCTTTCAGTGGCAATCCACTATAAATGGGGTAAAACCATTATAGTAAGTCCCAAAACCCCATAGCAACCTTGCATCAGCAGTCAGACTATGAGTGTCCTACAAAAAATGTACAGAATAGCAATGTTTTTTCAACTACGTGTTCTACACAGTAAACTACAAAACATCAGTGTTTCATTCTAAGCAACCATCTCAGTGCTACATGTACCCTTGTTCATTCAGAACACTTCTTTAAAACTTCAACAAACACAGTACAGTTTTTAGTGTAGCAGCCAGCTTAACTTCAAGGTTTCATTAACAGTTTGCAGTGGCACTTTTCTAGCCTATCAGTAACTACATCAAATGTTTCATAATAGACTTTTCAGCAGCACACCAGTGTTTTTCCATAACTAAAGAGTGTCAACTCCATACAGAATAAGCCAGAAATGATGACATGACAGTCTCTCATTACAGAGCAGACCTTTCGGTAAGACAACACTAATATTCCACATGTAAGCTCATACAGAAAACAGACAGAGCAGATGACCTCTGCATACAGAAATTGCAGCTGTTAAACAAATTGCACAACACCACTGTTTACTTCAGAAAAGCCTCAAAAAAACTTCAGCAGACCAGCACTAAATCAACAAAGTTCAGCAGTGTTCATTCAGAGCACACAATACATTAGCCTGTTAACAGCTGTCTCCACAAACTTTCAAGTTTCCAGTGTGACATCACAGCCAAAAAAAAAAAAAGCTTTAAAAAGCTACAGACAACAGAACACATTCTTCCAGAATTATAAACTTATGTTATGCACCTTTTAGTTAACAGCTCAAAAAAGTTTAAATTCATTAGTAAAAGTAATTTGCATACCCTTTGTATAAACATGTAAAGTAATACTTCTACAGTTAATACATCAGTAAATGTTTGGTTGATGAAACAGTCTAAAAACTGTGGTCAACAAACGTGCTTTTAAAGTTAAAGGTTATTAGTTCAGAAATGTTAAGTATTTCTAAATGCAAAAGGGTTAAATCACAGAAGCAGGCTACAGCAAATCATTTGCATAATGAGTCAGTTTCTATCAGCATGGTTTCAGACTTAAATAACACAAATTCTTGTGTAAATTCTTCAGCACATACAATTCAATATACAGAGTTAAGTTGTAGTACAGTTTCAAATACAAATGTTTAAAATGTAATACATTCTAGTTTACATGTAATTCCAGGTACAACATTAAATACCAATATGGTAAATACAGACAAAAACATCAGTGTACAAGTCAGTGCAAGTACTGCATGAGGGGGGAGTAATATACAGACTTCATTGCAAACTACTGTTTCAGGGCAAAGTAAAGAAATAACACATTCCATAGCCAGAGTCAGTGTTGTTGCTAGTTCTATAACAAAGGATTTTCGGCTCATTTATAAAGGATGTGGCAGTCCAGTACCAAACCAGGGCATTTATCTGTCATAGTTTAAGGTTTAAAGAAATGACAATATTTCATTGTTTACAGAAAAAATATGGAATAATGTACCGATTAATGCATACAAATTAACTTCAGTTACACATAGATCTTTATTAGAGGACACAAATGCAGTTTTGTCAGGATTTAAAGGGTCAAAGATTGCAGCAACTAACAGTTCAAAGTGTAACAGCTTTGTACTAAGTACAGACATGACATTAGAGTTATATGCTGTTTGAGACTTCAGTAACAAGATTTGTGCAAATGTACAGAATTTAAAGAACTGGTTATGACAGATGCATGCAGATTTATGGTTTAAAGATAAAATAAATTCCAGTTCAGCTATCACAGCTAAAGTGCTCAGAAAGACATATTGGGTGTGGCCAGTTAGAGAAAAGGGTAACCGTATGCATCTATGTCTCTTGTAGGGTATATCAGAAATGACAGTCAAGTTAATTCGCAGAATAAAGGGTTTACAGTTACAGATTTGGCAAATGAATTTTTTGTGTTATTGTTTTGTTTAGCAGTCATTAGTTAAGAGCTTTGTATTAAAATGCTGCAATGCATAAACAATATCTTAATGCAGACAGAGACAAAAAAAATTTGCAAATATTAAATGTTAGTTTACAGAATGTAAAAGTCAGTGCTACATTGTAAAAGTGACAGTACAGTCAAGAGTTCAAATCCTATGCATAAAAACAATACATCATAAATATTATGTGTCAATAAAGCCACAGGTTCAACTCTTATGTTATGAAAAATCAACAAGTAAACTTCCAGAATCAGATCAGTTTTAATCTGGTAATAAATATATTTATGTAATCAGTTTAAGACTGTATATATTTCATACAGAAATGAGGTTTGGTAACAAACCAATTTGTCCAGGGACATCTTCAGAAGGGGGTTAGATAAATATATTAGTGAGTTAAAAGGTTGGGGGGATGAGACGTTTAAATGGGAAGGAGGGATGACCGGGAGGAAATGAGGTAATGGTGGGGAGGGATTTATGGGGTCTAGGCAAGTGTAGCTCGGTAAGGAATCACATTTTGACATGAACTTGCTACCCACCCTCCCTCCCATTTTTTGGTGGATTGGTGGGGATTATGGTTATTTTCAGTCCTGGTAGGGCAGAGAAGAGGGACAGGCTACCCTCTTCTGTTCCCCATCTGATGTTGGAGGTTCATTTCAGTGAGCTGAGAAAAGAAAGAAAGCAGTTGGAGACTGCTTAATGAATAAATAGGCACGTGGATGCTGCTTACTAGTTTTGATGTCTAATTCAATAAGTGTTAAATATAAGCAAGTGGAGTTAAGGATGCTGCTTATTTGGTTGGAAGTGTAATTCAATAAATGGTATATGAAGTGAGATTTTGGATGCTGCTTCATAAGTAAATTGAGTGAGTGAAGGTATGGATGCTGCTTACTGGTTAAGGATGGTAAGGTCACGCTGTCCTGGCTTATTTGGTTGGATGTGTAATTCAATAAATGGTATATGAAGTGAGTGGTGGGACCCTGCTTCATAAGTAAAGTAAGTGAGTGGAGGTATGGATGCTGCTTACTGGGTCAGGATGAGTGAGGTCAGGCTATCCTGATTAACATTACATGGTTGTTTATGGTGTGATTATAATCAGCTATACTATATTCAGTTGTAATTAATAAATATTGGTTATCAAAGCAATGTTATGGAAGTTTAATAAAGGTCATCAAATGTATGTGTGATGTGTTTATTGAAGGGGACTAGGGCAAATTGCAGTTTATCAAGCACACCATATCGATTTATAGTCGGTTTAGCAAATTAAATTAAGGGCAGTACTGTATGTCATAAGGCAGTATGGTGAAGATCAGTTTAATGCATTTACAGTTTTTACTATTCATCCAAGAAAATTGTAGACAGTAATGATAAAGTCTTGCAGCATTTAGTAGTACTAAAAAGTAAAATGACATCAGCTAAAGAAACAGCTATGGTAGGACAATGGGTGGAGTTTCACTTACAGAACAGTATGTTAAAATCTGAGAGTCATGAAAGTAAATGTAAAAAGTTCAACAGCTAAGACTAATTTTATAAAGGTGCAAAAATGCACAGTGTTAAATTACTACTTTAGTTTCCTTTAAGATTATCAGTTTCCTTACAAACATGCAACAGTTACTCGCGGCAAATGTTTGTTTCATGCAGAAAAAATGTAAACAAAGTCAGGGCAACAAGCAGTGCTATCAGTTTATAATTGTTAAAGATGCAAATGTTATTTTAAGGACCTGATGCTAAATGCAGTCAAGAACTTTAGCCACCCACCCTTGCACACGAGATTAAAAGAAGAGGTTTAAAAGGCCTAACTAGAAAAAATGACACTTTAACATTAAAGCAGGCCTTCCTTTATCACATCAGTGACTGGGATAATGCAAAGTAAAATTTGGCAAGAGCTGTGGTGCGAAAGCTGACTGTCTAGGTGTTTCAGTAATTTATTCAACGTGTGTTTAAAGTTAAAATGTGTGTTAAAGTAAGTATGTATGTTTTCAGTTATATAACAGTACTAGTTTCAGTTTATGTTTTTATCTATGTTCATGAAATACTGACAAAAATATATTAATAGTTTAGTCTTCAGAATATAACAATAACAGATTTCAGTTTTTTTTATCTGTGCTCAGGTAACACTGTCAAAATGTTCTCATGTTTTCAGACAATTGTTCAACAGTACTAGTTTTCAGTTTATTTATGTTCAAACAATACTGACAGGAAAATGTACTAATAGGTTCGTTTTCAGAATATAACATTTACCAGTTTCAGTTATGATTTTATCTGTGTTTAAGTAACATTGGCAAAAGATATTCCTTTAGTATTAGTTTAGTTAGTTTCCAGAATATACACAGCTATTTTACATGTTCAGCATAAATATGTATCACGCTAATGTAAATTTCAATCAAGATTCAGAATATGACATTCATACTCAGTTATGTGTTCAGTATAGTACATTTCAGTATATAAGGTTCATAGATTAGTACTAGGCTAACTGGCCTTGTGAGCCATTTGTTTTAAGCCTAGATAATTATCCCTTCTGAGGCTCAAACTCCACACCTTGTGTTTGTAAGGCCAACACCTTAACCATTAGGCCACCCTCCCAAAAGTTATTTCACATTATTCTGTCATTAGTTTTAAGGGTAAAGCAACAGAATTACATTATTCAGTCATTAGTTAAGGATCAAGTGATACAATTATTTGTAACAGGCATATCCTTCACATTATTCAAGTGACAGAATTATTTATTACAGGCTTATTAAGATAGATTATCTAAAGAATAAATAGTACTAGTTATTCAATGTACTCAAGGCATAACAGGGAAGGTTTAATTTGTTAATTAATTTACAGAGAACAGTGCACTTTACATAATTATTGTACATTAGTCAGAAAATTAAAAGGACACTAAAATAAAATGCAAAGATATAGACCTGAAATACAGAAAGCATAGGTTTTATTAAACTATTATAGCTCAAACATATTCATAAAATATTTCAGACACAAATTTAGGAGGCAGACATCTATTACAGCACAAAAAAGTTAAAAAGGTAAGTAGCATTATTAACAAATCTAAATGAAAATTTGTAGATACAAGTTAATACAATATATGGCAATTATGCTTCAAGACCAATAATAAAGTTATCCCTTTAGTGCTGATTTCAAAAAATAGACAGCATGCTTGATAGGCTGTACAATAAAAAAGAAAATGGATTAAACAGTACAATGTTTAAAGATTTAAATCTATGAACAACAAGGAAAGGTTTTATTTGCTATAAGAGAATGGAATCATGGTACACTAAAGCACCAGTTCATAAGGTAAAAACATAGACAATAGACAGTGTAATTTTATCATTACAGCATACATAGATAGGGGAAAAAATAGGCAGGGTTAACAGTCCATACTCAGTATAACTTAAATAAAGATTCACAAAGACAGGTTATGGATGGGTATAACTTAGACTTAAAGACTCTAAAGACAATGCATCTAGGTAATATGGAAATCATAAAGTTAACAGACTTATTGCCTAGTGGTCAAAAATACAATTGCAAGTTTATTCACCATATTAAAAAAGATTGCCTTGTTATAAGTAAATCATTAAGTTAAGAGACTTCAATCCAAACAGGCCATAAAAGCTCAAGTGACACCTAGTGGTCAAAATTAAATTTGCAAGTGTATTTACCAAATAAAGAAAACTTATTTTCAGATTATTAGTCAGGTAGCATAAAGCTGTATACAGTAGTTAGCAATGCAGATGTAAGGTAACTACAAATGTAGGTCCCTGTAAACTTTCATCAGAGAACTCAGCAAGAGCTGTTCAAGTTAGAGTATTCTCAGTAAATTCACTATAGTACATTTAGGTAAAATAAGGCATGAGAATATAGAGTCAGAAATGTATGTATTCAGTTTAAGAGAAAGACAGTTTATTAGAAAGGAAAGATAAGCATGAAATGTGCAGAAAATACAGAAATACAGAATGTTCCTTTCTCAAGGGAATGACACAATTTTGCCAGCTACAGAATGCTCCTTTCTTAAGGGAAAGATGTACATAGCAATGGGATGCTAGATAAAGAGGCGCATGCAAGACCAAGTTTGAAAACCAAGGTAACCAAGGCTAAGGAGGCACGTAAAGCATTAAAGGGCTTTGGTATTATTAAAATATACTTCAGCGACAGATAGGGAAGTCAGTTAGTTCAGCCTGACATACAGAAAAGATTAAATATCCAGCATTTCAGAAAGGAAGCTATAATACAGACACTCGAGCCTGAGTACAGAAGGCAGGTCAAATAAAAACTATTTCAGTTTACGTTATTTAGGACAATCAGAATATATGTGCAGAAACTTTGGATATATTTAGCAGCACTGTTATTACTAACCAGCCTTCCACAATTTTTACAGACAGATATTGTTTATCATCACTGTTAATAAAGACAGTTTTCAGAAATTGTGAGCATCTAATAAAGCCTTACTAAATAAACTACAGTGTTTGAAGAATTTATTTTAAAAGTACACAAGACATGGTCCAAAAAGGAGAGACTGGCACCTGTTCAGCATGGGTTTGGGTAATTAACAGATAAAGACTTTTATTCCAGTCTCATTTCAGTTGTTTCCAGTTAATTCCAGTATAGTACAGTCTCATCAATTCTTTCAGTATTGTATTATACCATATACTACTACAGATCATAGACAATGATTACAGTTGTTCACAGTGATGTACAATATTCATCCAAGGTTATTAAACTGCAAACAAGATCACACAGTAAAGCTTTATAAAATATATGCTCCTTTTTGAAGATAAATGGAATTGTTGTGCAGCATTACATTACTACAAACCACAATGAGGAACTGCAGTATACTGTGCTCTGTAACATACATCATACCTACCTAAACTGTATTTCCTGATTTCACTGAGCTTCACTGTCATGCTAGGAGCAATTATGTTTATACTCAACCCAATCTAAAAGGGTTTAAGAGTTAGTATTAGGAGAGGCAATTAGACATACACCTGAATTAGGCCTGATCTTTCTCTCACTCTTTATCTGACAGTCTAATTCAGCCAACAGATCCAAAACAACCCTATAGATCACTTACTGAGGAAGCAGGCAGTGTGTACTCTCTGTTAGGCCAAGGCTTACTTATGGATGATATTGAGGATTGTGTTTAATATAACATAATGAGTTTAAATCGTAATGGAAAAGATGAAGACAATACATTGAGGAGGAAGATGAATGAAGATGAACAAGGCTGCAAGGCTCCTAGTACATAGCTCCTCACTTCAAAGGATTACAAGTTTCATTTTTTTCAATGATGACAATTTCTTCTTCTTCCTAGTTCATTTTTTTCAGTGATAAGGATTGCTTCTTACTCCAAGGAATTAAGAGTTTCATTTATTTCAATGGGCAGGATTTCTTCTCCTCACTTTGAGGGATTAGGAGTTTCATTTTTCAGTGACAAGGATTTCTTGTTTAAGGTTTATAAGAGAATTTTATTTAGTAATGGTTTAATGTTTTTCAGTCATAGATGAAATCACATAAAGGACAAATATCTCTATTCTGAGTGGGAGAAGTCTGGATAACTTATTTGGGGCTCTCCATAAACAGTTCACTGGCAAATCTCAGGTGACTTGTGCCCAGTTATGCATTTTTGAGTTTGAACACACAACAATCATTTGTATAAATCACTGAATTTTTGGAGTGCATTGCGTAGATGTTTTGTATTAAAGAAATGCAATGAAATGCTGTAAAATCTGTGTGAAATCACAGATGTTGCTTATACATAAAAATGTAGCTCAGCATTAAGTGATAAGTATAAAAGGCAGCAAAATATAGATGTCTCCTTTTTTAATTAAGGCTCCACCTATTTTGAGTCATTGATTCATAGGTAAGTACTAGGAATGTGGTGCTAGAGACCATTGACAAGACCAGACCATTTTCCCCAGAGCATTGCCTGGTTAAGTCAGTTGCTGAGTGTTGCACAGTAGACAAATGAACACTGAGGGACTTGGGCCTTGGTGTACAGGAAGCAGCTTCTTCAAAGCTCACAGCTTTATTCCTGTGTGTTAAAGGTTAGACCTTTGTAACTCAGCCTTAACACTCTGTACTACTTGCCACATGTAAGTCAAGTTTTACAGCAGGCACAACATATAGAAAAGGATTATTAGTGAAACTGTTTAACATTAAACTTCATCGCACTGATGATATGTTGAATCTTACTTTGTGGCTGCATCTATGGGTTCATAGGTTCATAGGTATATACTAGGCTAACAACCACTAGGGCCTTTATGAGCCTAGCCATGTACCCAACCCAAACCAGTTTTTTTCCTAATGTATCATAGGCATTTATTAAGAGGGGATATGTTAGGTAGGAAGTTTCTACTAGTTATGTGGGAGTGATATATCAGTTTGGGCATTACCGTCTGCCTCTGTTTATCAGAAACATGGGGCCAGACCCGGGGTGAATCACTGGTTTCCCATCCAACTGTTAAATAGAGTTTGGGATGGACTCTATTTCATATGGATGGGGAGCCTGCTCCAAACCATGGGAATCCTCTTAGACACATATCTGTCTTGCCAACATGTCTTATTTAAGAAACAACAAAATATAAACCCTTAAATCTAATGGTTGTAATGCGTTTTTTTTTTTGTGGATGAGCACAAGGTCCATGAGAAGGCAAGAATGCCTTTTATACCAGGCATAGATCACCTCGCAGTAACCTGTAGGAGACCCAGTATAGAGATAGGGCTTCAAGTAATCTGAATACCACAATTTGTTTATACCTGGATTCTCCTGATAAGGAACCTTTCAAGTCATTCCTGCAGTTGCATATATCTAGTAAGCTACAAGCCAAAGGGGAGATTATACTAAATAATTGGTCTGAAATGGACCAGATAAAGTGTGACTTTAACTTCTTTAGACCTGGATGCCATGGTGACTTGTGCCCAGTTATGCATTTTTGAGTTTGAACACACAACAATCATTTGTATAAATCACTGAATTTTTGGAGTGCACTGGGTAGATGTTTTGTATTAAAGAAATGCAATGAAATGCTGTAAAATCTGTGTGAAATCACAGATGTTGCTTATACATAAAAATGTAGCTCAGCATTAAGTGATAAGTATAAAGGGCAGCAAAATATAGATGTCTCCTTTTTTAATTAAGGCTCCACCTATTTTGAGTCATTGATTCATAGGTAAGTACTAGGAATGTGGTGCTAGAGATCATTGACAAGACCAGACCATTTTGCCCAGAGCATTGCCTGGTTAAGTCAGTTGCTGAGTGTTGCACAGTAGACAAATGAACACTGAGGGACTTGGGCCTTGGTGTACAGGAAGCAGCTTCTTCAAAGCTCACAGCTTTATTCCTGTGTGTTAAAGGTTAGACCTTTGTAACTCAGCCTTAACACTCTGTACTACTTGCCACATGTAAGTCAAGTTTTACAGCAGGCACAACATATAGAAAAGGATTTCCCATCCAACTGTTAAATAGAGTTTGGGATGGACTCTATTTCATATGGATGGGGAGCCTGCTCCAAACCATGGGAATCCTCTTAGACACATATCTGTCTTGCCAACATGTCTTATTTAAGAAACAACAAAATATAAACCCTTAAATCTAATGGTTGTAATGCATTTTCTTTTGTGGATGAGCACAAGGTCCATGAGAAGGCAAGAATGCCTTTTATACCAGGCATAGATCACCTCGCAGTAACCTGTAGGAGACCCAGTATAGAGATAGGGCTTCAAGGCAATCTGAATACCACAATTTGTTTATACCTGGATTCTCCTGATAAGGAACCTTTCAAGTCATTCCTGCAGTTGCATATATCTAGTAAGCTACAAGCCAAAGGGGAGATTATACTAAATAATTGGTCTGAAATGGACCAGATAAAGTGTGACTTTAACTTCTTTAGACCTGGATGCCATGCTCTTACTCATAAGTTGGGCAACATACAATGATTTTATTACTACCTTGGTCACATGTTGATCAAAGATCAGATTACTCTCTACATATGTTCACATATCCCTGACTATCGGATCAGCTTTTAGGGGTGTCTTATTGATGGACTAATTATCTAGGGTGGCAGTTTTCCTAAATGTCACTATAACGCATTTCTTGGCATTGAGTTTTATTCCGTAACTTTGGCACCAGTCATTTGTCTGTGTTTGACCAGCTTGTAAGATGCTTGTGCCACGGATGAATCTATGATGGCTCCTAATTTGCTTTCATCTGCAAACTAGGTCAGCCAAAGACCCTTCATATTAGTCTTTACCTCTGAAAAGTAGATGATAAATAGGATTGGGTCCAGCACAGAACCCTGAGGTACCTCACTGGTGAACAATCTCTTAGTGGGGGTGTTCTCATCATTCCTGACCTCTTGGGGCCTGTCTGTGAGCCAAATGGCAATCCAATGAGTTATGAAGGGGTTTATGCCCAGTTTGGTGAGTTTGTCAACTATATCCGAGTGGAGTATTGTATCAAATGCCTGATCCAGGTCCAGGCTGATGGTATGCACTATTTTCCCCTCATCCATTGCCTTGGTGATCTTTTTAAAGAAGTCCACGGTTTAGTAGGCATGAGCCTCCCTTGACAAAGCCAGACTGGTTTGGTCCAGTGAATGAGGGCTCCTCATGCCTTTGTTGATCATTTCCATGATCATTTGTTCTACGGCTTTGCACATTAGACGAGACAGACTAGCAGGTTTGTAGTTTCCTGGGCTAGTTGATGGTCCACCCTTGTGAAGTGGAATAACCACTGCAGTCCTTCATTCTCATGGTACAAAGGCTGTTTTGAGGCTATAGTCGAAAAGTGACTTAATTGGTCTTGATAGGTCATGTTTCAAGCTATTTCAGATGCATTCTGGGATATTGCCTGCCCATTTGAGATCATGTTTTTGCCTTAGTGAGTGTCAGCAGCACCTGCTCCCTGTTAATAGTTTGGGGTTTATTCTAGTAGATATTTCATGAGGTCTGGCAAAGGGAAGTGGGGAAGTGAAGTCTCAGCTGAATTTTTCAGCCAGCAAATTCACTGTGTCGCTCTGCTCAGTTAAGATGGTACCACTGACCACCAGTATAGTACACTAATGTGTGCTGCCTTTTCAGGTTTTGGATATAGCCTAGATGGTCTTGTGGTTGTCTTTAGCCTGTGAAGCTATCTTTACCATGTAATTGGCCTTGCTTGACTTAATTTGTCCTGTTAGTTTCCTGCTTAGTTTAAATGGAGAGCTCCTATCATTATGGGAGTTGCTCTTCATGAATTTAGCCATAACTTCTATTTGCTTTTGCCATAAAACCTGTTAAGGATAAGATTCCACCAGTGCGGTTTGTTTTTAGAGTTTTTTGGAGGGATTACTTTTAGTAGGTACAGCAGCCTCTATACAGCCTTTTACATGCTTGTACAGGGTCTCTGTGAACAATTACGCACAGGCTGGTGTAAAGTCAGGGTTGAAAGGCCCATTGAAGTTTGACAAACTATCACTTAATGGGATGTAGTTTGCTTTGGAATAGTTCCTAGCTGTTACAGGGTTTGCTGGGGTTACTGAGTCGATTGTTTTTTGAAGGAGATAACTTTGTGGTACAACTTCACCAGTGATGATGTGACACTTGGGGAGGGGTAGCACTCTCCCAAAATGGCGAGTGCCAGATTCAGAATCTTTGGACTTCTGGTGGGTGTGTGCACTATCTGGTCAAGGATATTTGTTTTAATAAAGTCCTGCTAGTTTGAGCCAGTGCATGTTTTCCAGTCTATAGACAAATGTACAAAGATGTTTCTTAAAAGCCAGAAGGTTAGGGGTATAATTATTACAACCTACATTTGCAGTGTTAGCCCTACACTTAGGATAAGCAATTCACATGGAAGATAAATGCCTCATACCAAGATATTTAGAACAGGGATTTTAACTTGATTGAGTTTTGGCAAACTGCTAATGTGGTAGAAGTAACAGTAGTTATAAAAAGGTCAGAAAGAAAACAACCTTTCTGAGCAGGCAATATAAATGCGTTCCTTAGCATCTGCAATGGCTAGTGTTGTACTATGTGACAACTCCTTTATGTATTTCTTTTCTTTAATATCAGTACTGAAACAAAGCCTCATGGCATGATCTATAAGCCATGATGTTCTGAACGTCTTCTGAAGATATTTTTTATTTTTACCACCCACTTCCTTCTTCTCAACAGAGAAGCACTCTACAGACAAGGACATAACGAATTATTTTCCAACAACTTAATGGCATTGATTATTAATCATCCAGAAAAAGATAATACGTTATTAGAAATATGGAAAACAAAGGTTTATATTCCAAGCATTAAATCAAATTCAATGATGTTAGTCAACTTGTAGGAAGAGAAATGTAGCGGCCAGATGTTGAATGACATTAGATGGATTAATTAAAGATGTTGGTAGTTTAGAGATGGGGAAGAGTTTAGATTGAAGTAATGGGTGACTGCTTGATACTGGGGATAGTTAGGCAGTCATGTTTATAAAACAATACACTACACTCATAGAAGATGTAAGCAAATACTTCAGGTGAACTTTATATATTTTATTTACTACTTATTTATTTATGACTTGTTATCTGCAGTAAAGCATTGATCCACATAGAACTTATTCAAGCCTACCCAGCATATAGAGACAGAAATAAATGCAAATAAGCAAAAACATAATGGAACTGTGGTTAAAATAGCTATATATAAAAAAATATGTGTGCAATGTTTTAGTCTTACCTAAGTTCCAGAAATCAGAAATCACTAGGAACTGATTAGTATAGGCCCAACGTTTCTTTTAGTAGCAGAATAAAGTTCATAGCAGTTATTGGATACCAGCAGGTTGCTGGTGGTAAGTATGAATAAGTATGAATGCTTTGAGCTCTTAAAGAGATTCTTCCTTCAGTTTAAGGCATGATTCCTTTAACTGTCATTTGCCTGATGAGTGATTTCTTTATGTTACTTAAGGCCACGATGCTATGAGACAGTTAGATCATTGGTGTCAGCTAGAGTGCTTAATGGCTTTCTGGACAGTATGCCTACTAAATACCTTTAAATTGTTTGATTGGAAGGTAATGCATACATTAAACCCAATATGCTTACAATGCTAGGCAAAGATAGAAGATGAAGGTTCTATATTTCAATATATCAGCCAGTTCTGCATGGAGAGTCACTCAAACGGCATAGCATTGTTTTTTATTTTGTCAGTGGTGCAAGGAGATGGTAGAACATTTTCTACATTTTAAAACCTGATGAAAATAATGGAGAAATGTAAAGTTCAGGACTTTATCACCTGGACAATGTTCCCAGAAAAACAACACAGGAGAAAAGGAACAACTGTATAACAGTAATAATGACTCAAGGTCCATGTGGCACACCATAATGGTCCATAAAAAGTTTTCAAGCACATAAAACTAGACTCAGGAAACAGACAGGTTAATAAAAAGAACATAAATGGAAGACAGTCTTGGGGAAGTAAGGCCTCAAAACAGTGACAGAACAGAATTTAAGTACAGATAGTTCTGATAATGAATGGTCAAATTACTAAGCATTTCAGAGAAATGGTTTATAACAGCTGGGTTGTGTTTTCTAAGGGTCAACTACCTAGTTATCAAATATATAAATAAATAGGCAGGGATGATGTTAATAAATAAGTAAAATAGGTCAAAGAAATATTCTGCAGGGTGAGTAGAAGAGGGTGATATGGGAAGCAGAAAAGTTATGTGAAATATGCCCAAGCAGAGGGGGGGGGTAAGAAGCTTGAGGAACCAATATTATGCACTTCTGCATGTACAGCTGTTTGTGCTACATGTCTGCATGGAATATAATTATGAGCACCCTGCTTTGTGCTTCATGGAAATGACAGCATCTCAACTTTATCACCTTACAGAGTCATCAACAGCAAGGTAACTAATTCCACTTATCTGTCCTTTACTCAAAATGCAAGATTATTTAAGAGCGGATGGTGTGTCAGCACTCAGGCATGTGTCCACACACAAGCACACACACACACACACACACACACACACACACACACACACACACACACACACACACACACACACACACACACACACACACACACACACACACACACACACACACACACACACACACACACACACACACAGACACACACACAGACACACACAGACACACACACAGACACACACACACACACACACACACACACACACACACACACACACACACACACACACACACACACACATACACACACACACACACACACACACACACACACGCACACACGCAAACATATAAACACACACCCTCACATGCACATGCTGCTGACATACTCAGAGACAATTTGAAGTCATCATCCAATGTAATATGTACAGCATCTAATATCTTCATAGGTGGGAAGAAGCCTAAAAACTCAAGAGACAAAGCATGAGGACAATGAATGACATATAAACATAGCAGGTACAGCAAATGACAATACCCCATTATGTTAATCTACTGTCTGACAAATACAGTATGTCATGTTTCTAATGATAGCCACTCCTTACTCAATAACAATTAGCTTCAAAATATGATGCGTGAAACTGCAGAGATAGACAGGGCAAACAATGTATATCATATATGTCCAGAGCAACATGAACGACTGGGAGAAGAGACAGTTACTTACGTGCACATAATTAACTTAATACTGCCTAACATGAGTCTTAACGCTGACTTCTGGCAAATCTGTCATTTCATGCTTGACCCATTTTCTTACTTTGGAGAAAAAAATGGTGACTGTTTTTTAAACCTATTTTTAACCTATTATTATAAATCAAACACCATGGTGGTGCAGCGGTAGCATTGTTGCCAAACAGCAAGAGGTTTTCCCGTTCAATTCTCGGCTGGAGTGCTGGGAGTGCCTTCTGTGTGGAGTCTGCATGTCCTCCCCGTGGTTGGGTGGGCATTCAAAAGACATGCTTAAATGGGCGTGCCTTAATTGAAGGTTGAACGTCGAGCTGGCACCTCGACGTTCGTGAAAATCTACTGCCAATCATTAGTGGACCGGTGTTCCACAGCAATGACCCATAACTGGGAAAAGCCGAAAGACAAACAACAACAACAGCATTAAACATAATAAACCAGAAAATAAAATAAATGTGGCTTACAGAGAATGCTTACAACTATTGCCAGGATTAAAAGAAGGAAACAGAGGATAAGGACTCCATTTTTGGCAAATGTTTCAGACTGTCTTAGATCAATTTTCTTCTTGACAGTTTCTTCAGTTTTTATTATAGCTTCTTGCTTTATTGTACCTATGAAGAAAAGGTAAAAAGAGAAAAATCTGTTTTGCATGATTTAGATCACATTATGGCTTACCTTATGGAATGTGCAGCTACACTTGACTTAATATCTCATAAATATCAACACATTTATCAATATTATCAATGTACAACAGGCTAAAATACATTTTTCATAGTACAAAGTGAGACAGTTTTTACAGAAACTAAATGTTTTTAGGTACTCCATAATGTCAATCAATAACAAGTTCTTACTTTACTGTCAAAGCTAATACTTGCTAAGAGATGGAAAAGTCCAACCTCCTAATGTCACTGAATAATTTAGAAATACCCTAAGCTACTCTCCATCTCTATCCCGTTTCTAATGCTGCATGCAGCCACTATTTTCTTTCCATCGTCAAATATTAGTAACCTTATCTGACGCTAACCTCCTACTTCCTGGAAAATAAAATGTAATTATTAAAACTGAATCTTAGGCAGAGTTAATTGGACTGCTATATTAAGTGGAAAGAGGGAAAAATAGACTGAGTGGGTAATAAGAGAAAGGCATCTTGGTCAGAAAGTTGGAGGGATTATCTAGTGTTGTTTTGGCATGGGATATGATGGGAAATAGGTTGCGTTTCATGTATTTTACACAAACACATACAGACATATGTGTATATATATATATATATATATATATATATATATATATATATATATATATATATATATATATATATATATACACATATATGGATTCACTTTATAATCTCAAAATATTGAAATATCAAATTTCAGTATTTCAAGACGGTAAAGTCGAATTTTCATAATAGCAAAACTGCATAACCACGAATCCGGAAATGTCAAATTAATGGTCATGGTTTTCTGGTACATGACATGTGTGCATGGTGTACAGTTTAGTGTGTGAATTTAGGTAGAATTTAAGGTAAGTGACTATTTTGTAAGGATTTTGGGTAGGTGTTTGAGTGCATGTGAGTGTGTTTGGAAGTTGTATGTGTGGGTTACATTAGGCAAGTAAAAGTATGAGTGCTTAAGAGCTGAAAGTGGTGGTGTTTGTATATATATGTGATGTGTGTGTGAGGGGACTATAGAATGTCTAGTTGTGAGTTTACTATCTTTTTCTGTTTTGTAGATCTCAAAGTTAGTATATATAAGTAGTGGGGGTGTGGGGGGCTGTGCCCCCCACATGGAGGGGTCATAGACACAGGAAGCTGTTGAAGACTGGGGGGGGGAGGGAGAGAGGGGCACTTAATAATCTAAAAAGGACAATTTTTTAGAACTATTTAGTACCACAACATAGGTTCACTTGGAGGATATTTTAAGCTTAGCCAATTCTCTTTTGGTGCTTGAATTAACATTTTCTGATTGGTCTTACCTATCCCATGGCTGACAATTGTATATTAGCCCTAGTGAGAATAACTGTGATCATACCATAGATAATTTGAGGGGACCCATGTAAGGGATGCAGCATTTAGGAACTGCCTCTATCCATTAGTGGCATGAGGTGCAATCCTGGAGTACATTTTCTATTACCCCATCCTAAGATCCAGGTTGCATTTGAATATGGACGGATGAGTTTTGTTTTATTTTTTTGGATAGTTTATTCTGTAACAGTGGTAGCCTCTGTGATATATATATATATATATATATATATATATATATATATATATATATATATATATATATCTCCACAACATTCAGTTTAGATACCTGGACTGAGTATTCCTGATGCCATTTGACTTGCTGATGCTCAGTAGGTCCATCTGTATTAGGTCGGAGGATGCCTTGTATGCCAGACATGTCACCTCTAAGCACTCTGTAGGATACTGAGTATAGTAATAAATCTTTGAGGTGGTCCATGCAAGACCTATTGTTTAGGACTTGTATCCTTTTAGTAAGGTATCTCTGAAGGTTTTTCAATTGTTGCATGGGGTTGGACAGATACATGCCAAAGTGGGCATTATACAAAATGATTGACCTACTGAGAACTTTGTAAAGGGGGACAACAACATCTCTAGATCTAGTCACAATCAATTTGTTTATAAGCTGCGCAATATGGAAAGGCTTTCTGATGACTCTGGGCACATGTTGGTCAAAAGTTAGGTCACTGTACACACAAGTTCCCAAATGCCAAACAATTGGGTCAGTTCTCAGAGGGCATTGTCATGATTTTGACACCAGTTATTATTTGGGATAAATCTTCCTGCATGATGGTCAAGTCATTTAGAGATTCAGTAACTGCTCCTAGCTTGACGTAATCTCAAACTTAGTTGGCCAAAGCGCTTTGGTATTTTCTTTTACGTTTGAGATGTATATGCAAAACAGAAAAAGTCTCAGCACCTATTAGACAGAGGCACAGTAAACTAAACCTTAAAAAGGGCACAGTGTACTCAAATCAAGGGGTGACGTAAGCCATACAGAATTCGGCTAGGATTATAATTGCCTCAGGGCAGATAGCCTAGTATGAACCTATGAACCTATGAACCCTGGGGGGGCTCCATTGGTGACTGGTCTCTTCCCCTACTTTGATCTCCTGCATCCTGTAAGTAAGTTTGCAATCCAGATTGTGATGTAAGTGTTTGCTCCTACATTATTCATCTTTTGTACTACATCCGAGTAGGGGATTTATCAAAAGGCTTGGCCAGGTCAAAGTAATGTGGTGTGAACTGTTTTACCTTTATCCATTGCTTTGGTAACAAGAGTAAAGCTTAAAATTTGCCCATGATTTTGAGCCTTTCACACTTTCCTCTGGGCTGTTTTCAAACACATTTTTAGGGCCATACATACATGTATGCATTCTTTGATTCATCTTCCTGATTGTATTAAATTATATTCCTTGTATAATACAGCACCAGATGTTAGAATGCATTTTAAATTTGTAGTTTTGATCAGTCTTCTAGTAAGCAATGAAACAAAATGTGTGAACCAATAATGAAAATACTACCCATTTCAGAAAATGTCAACCATAAAAGGCCACTCAAACTTCTGTCATTACAATCCATCAGTATCAGTAAACATGCAAAATGTTTGCAGAAGTCAGTCATCTAAATAATTCCAAATTAAAGGGATCTCTAACTAATGATGAGATTGCTGCTAGGAAACAACTTTATATTTCATTTTTCATCTACAAATAAAGCGGCTGTTGCCCTTGAAGAATAAATTGCTTATGTTACATTAAAAACTGATAAGCTAGTAATACTGCAATAGAGAATGGATGGCAAACTGATAACAGGTTCATAATTACTAGGTACCTCCTCCAAAGGAGGACTGTCACAGGACTGCAGCTTCCACTCCCTTTAAAGTACAACACAGTACAGTATCACTGATCCATCTGTATACTGTGGGAGTAGAACCCACAGCCTTCTGCATCAAAAATAAAGCTACTACCTGTTGTGCTACTAACAATGCAAAAAGGCTTGGAATAAGCAGCACTAAACTCCTCTTTCCCTGAAGCTTTCATCTCCTGGTAATTTCTTTTATTTAACATTTGTTTACCGGGAAAGTCCAACTTTGAACAAAGCCAATTTTCAGAAGAGGCCCAGGGAAAAATGCTGCAGATGTATAGGATCATATGAGGTTACTAGGCTAATGGCCCTGGGGCACTTACAAGCCTAGCCAACAATTTATCCCAAAAAAAAAAGAAACCTCAGTCTGCACCTGTCACCCCTGACAATGAGGGACAAAGGTGGAACCCCTAGGACAAATTTATGGTTTCCCATCCACTTCATCAAGGTTGCATTTGAAGAGGGTCAGTGAGGTACTCTGTTTGACATGTATGGGAAGTGTAGGCAAAGTTTGACTCTGATGACCAAGAAATCCTTGATAGGTTTAGATTGGACAAGAATATTTTAAGGGCTTTAGTGACTTTGCATGGCTCACAGAAGAGGACTGAGAGGACATGTGGTTTTCTATAACAAACTCTGGACACCAAGACTTGTACATCCCTCACTATACTTGCCACAGGACCTTCCAGAGAGAAACTTGGGTTATTGCTGTGCATTTTTCACATTTATGCCTCAAGAACACTTCAGCAGTTCCTTGACATACTCTTGGCACACATAGATCAGTATATTTAAATGCCAGTGTTACCTCAGTACAGAGCTGGAACCATTTGTGCTTTCCTCACCTGCTCTCCCTCCTCGCACAACCTTCTTACCGTTTTCCTTTTGAGACAACCTTGTTTTCTCTCAACCCCATTTCTAGCTGCCCTGTCTTCCCCTTCACAGCCTTATAAAGACACAAGCAGTGTATCGACATAAGGACACCCATGCGTTCAGAACATAACACCTTGTATGTTTTTTTTTAATTCACTACTACATAGCTGAACTAAGTACTATTTTCTTCAACTGACCAACAGTGATATACATATAGTTGAAAGTAATTGTCAACTAGTTTTTATGCATTTTACAAACTTACAGACATACCATTAGCTTGTGAGTACATCTGCGCAGCACTTCGTTTTCATATAGCCAATGCCATCAACTAGTGCTGAGCATATCTGCATAAAGATGTAGCGGTGCTCTTCACTGTTTGATCTTGTGCACATACAAACCCTGGGACTATAATTACCACCCTAAGACTTGCTTTCTACAGTATTCTATTACCTGAGTTTAATAATGCTCTTTTCCTTAAAGCTGTCTTATTATATACATTTTCCATTGCATGTGTTGTTACTAATTTTATTTTAACAAGGTCATGACTCTTGAAAAGGGGTCCAACTGGTCCAACTCATGTACCTGCAAAGTAAAACAAATACCACGGAAAAGAGTGGTCAATCAGATTGCTAGTTACCTCTGCACAGAATCTATTCTACTACATGAAAAAGCATAGTGTAACCCTTCCACATCTCATATTTAGACACAGTTCCCTTCTCTTTCACAGCCTTCAAAATCTGTCACAGCAAAACAGAGTAAACGAACCACACACACAATGGAGCTCTTCAGCAAAACAGAGTAAATGGAGCCCAGCAGCAGTTTCAGCAAAACAGAGTAAATGGAGCCCAGCTGTAGTAAACGAATCACACACACATTAACAGAGCCCAGCAGCAGTTAGAGTAAATGAACCACACACAGAGTAAATGGAGCCTAGCAGCAGTTTCATAACATAGATAAATGCCAGTGCTTACAGTATCTCTGGCAGCAATGATATGAACATACAAGTTTCAGCTTAAATGGAGCCTGGCAGCAAGTTTCATAAATAAATGGCAAGTGATTCCCAGGCACATTTGTGTTTAAAATTCACGCGATGCATGCATGAGTCCTCCGTTAGGACCTAACACAGGTCTTGCAGCTGTAAAAGTGTGTGTGTGGGAGGGTGCTTCCTCCCCCTCGCTCTATGGTCCTGGTGCCATAGTGCAGGTTTGTTAATTTGTATTTCTGTTTGTGTGTGTTTTAAAACACAAAACAGCAAGAGTTCTGGATAAAGGACAGGCTCTAATGAAAAGCAAGCCAATAGTACAAAAATAAATAAAGCCTTGTCCACTACGACTGAATATAAACACATATAAAAACAACAAAATGTAAGTGCTTTCACAGTCTCTGACTGCTTTCTCAGACAGCATTAAACAACTGAATTACATATTTTATACACTTAAAAATCAATCAGCCATTAATTGATAGTAGTTAAGGCATTTAAAGTGTCCCTTTCACTTTGCTGGTAAGATTCCATAAAAACAACCAACATTTAATTTATCAAAACCGCATTAAAAATTATTTAAAAAAACTTTTAAAAAAAAGAACATGTATTCACATTTAGCTACACATTTTAAAGTGCTCTCTCTCTCTACACACACACATATCTATATATATATATATATATATATATATATATATATATATATATATATATATATAGATATATAAATTAATGTCTGATTGCTCTGGTTTTGAGGAATGGTTTCAGTGGTACTGCTTCACTTATGCCTGGTAATGTGTCTGCATTGAGTTTAATGATCCACCTTTGCTCAGCTGCTTCAGTCCTATTCTTCACATCACCCCCTCTTATCCCTTATCTGATAACCTCTAGAACAAAAAACATGAAAGTGTGGTCTCTCCCTTCTGCCTCAACATGCTTGGCCAATGTACTGTTCTCCTTTCTAGTAATGATATCTCTATTGTGTTCTAATATACGCTCCTTAAGCATTCTATTTGGCTTCCCTATGTAAAAAAACATACATTTTACACAGAAACTGAAGTACACAACATTCTTAGTTCGTCAGTCAGCATAGCATTTGGCTTGAATTACTGCCTGACTGTATGTATGTCTAAAAGTGGTGAAAGAGTATATGAATTTACATGCTGCACAATTTCTGCATATGTAAGTTCCTAACCTTGAAGATGCAATAGGCGGCAGAGCTATCTGTGTTTTATAACATAGCTGTTGTTTAAGGCATCTTTTATTTTTAAAGGAGAACAGTGGGGTGTCTTCCAACACCTCTTTAAGCTCATCCACTGCTGTCAAGATGCTCCAGTTCTTTCTGAACACCTCACAAAACACATTAATATCACTGGCAAATGAAATTGGGAATCTAAGTTTCCCATTGTCTGATCTATTTATATCTAGTGCAGAATCTGCCTGCTGTGCAAAATAAGCTTCTCCCTTTCTTGCAGTGATTCTTCTATGCATTTGTCTAATTCATGTTTAGAATAACCTCTTTCTAAAAACTCTTTCCTGGGATTATTCAGGGCTGCTGTGAGCTGTGTTTCATTATTATCCAGGCTCATGATTCTCAAAATCTGACCTTTCATGACATTTCTATTAATGTGGTTGGTGTGTATACTTCTTCGATGGATTATGGCATTCCTCCTGGTAGGTTTCCTATAGAGGCTAATCTCCAGTTTTCTGGCCTCTGACTTCTTAACTGTTACATCAAGGAACTCTATGCTCCCATGAGAGAAAGTACATGTAAACTTTGAGAATGTAGTGGTGGCATGTAAATATTCCAAAAAGTCATTTAGCTGTTGTTCAGAGCCCCCCACCCATAGAAGGAAAATGTCATCCGCAAAGCAGGTATACCACAGCAAATATTGATTATATTCACTGGTTTGTAAAAGCAATGTCAGCTCCCAATGAATCAAAGCAAGACTGGCGTAGCTATTGGCACAAGGCATGCTCATAGCTACACCTATCTTTTATACGTAATAGTGATCTCTGAAGACAAAGACATTATTCTCTAAAATAATGTCCAGTAAATTGCAAATCAAATTGATCTTACTGCCAGTATAAGTCAGTATTGTACCTAGGTGTCTGATATTGTCTATGCCCCAATCATTCGGGATAACTGTAAATAACGATGTCACATAAAGGGTCACAAAAATAGTATTCATTCATTAGTCCCTTGGTCTTACTATAATAATTCTGTAAAAACATCTTGGTGTCTCTTAGTATGTGCTCATATGTATCTAACACCGGATGCAGACATTTCTTAACATAAATGGATAATGCCTCTTTCACCCACCCTTTACTCGAGACTATAGGTCTCATTAGTGGGTTCATGGCATCCTTGTGAACCTCGTGTACTACATATATAATAGGTACAAGTGGAGCTTCTGTAGTGAAATAATTAAATAAGTCTGCTGAGATCATGTATGTTATAATTAAGTAAAAAATGAAAAAGGACACTGTCAATAATAGCTTTCAATTCTGTCCCATTAATTCTTACATATGTACACTGGTCACTAAGTAACTGAACCATCTGTATTATAGAACCCTTTGTCCATGACAATCACCCCTGCACCTTTATCAGCAGGTCTGATTTCAATTGACTGCATTCTCTTAAGTTTAACTAGGGTATCACATTCTTCTCTACTTAAATTGTGATATCTAGAACCTGTATCATTATTACACAATTCTCTAATCTGTTTGTCAAAAAACTGATATAAAAGTATTAACCATTGGATGCATTTTGGGTGTAAATGTTGTTAATCTCACCAACATCCCCTTTAAATATAGTCGTTAGTGTTAATGTTC
>NC_056741.1:89675314-89827814 GCF_019279795.1 Protopterus annectens
CAACATGGGCCATCACATCTGAGAAGTGTATACCAAACAGGAGGGGTTCCAACACTGAGCTCTGTGGGACACCATTAGTAACAGATTTCTTATCGGAAGTGGATTTGCCTATCTGGGCAACATGTGTCCTGTCATTGAGCCAGTTTGCTATCCACCTGACAGTGTAGGGGTTTATGCCTAATGCAGTAAGTTTATCAGTGATCCCTGAGTGGTGGATTGTGTTGAAAATGGTGGCCGTGTCTAGATAAGTGGTGTGTACCATTTTACCTTTATTCATGGCCCTGGTGATTTTCTCGAAGAAGTCCACCGACTGTGCAGGCAAGAACATCCTTTGACAAAACCATATTGTGTCTGGTCCAGTATCTGGAGATTTCATATGTCATTATTGATCAAGTCCATGATAATTCTCTCCATGGCATTGCAGATGGGACTAGTCAAGCGTATGGGTCTGTACTTCCCTGTGTCAGTTGATGGGCTCCCATTGTGCAGAGGGATGACTGCTGCAGTCCTCCATTCCTCTGGAACAAAGCTCTTCCTGTCTTAGCCTATGGTTAAAGAGGGGTTCTAGTGGCCCTGATAGATACCACTTTAAGCTATTTAAGAAACATCCTGGAATGTTGTCTGGACCCACAGTGGCTGTATTCTTGGCTTTAGTGAGTACAGTAAGGACATGTTCCCTTGTAATGACTAGTGTAGTTTGGTTGTGGGTATTTCTTTGGGTGTGGTAGGAGTTGATGGGGGTGGGGTTGAAGTGAAGGTGTCAGCCAGCAAGTTTGCTATAGTTTCAGGCTGGTTGCAAATGTTGCCATTCACGATTAATTCAAGATATTGCTGAGCATTTCCCCTGAGGTTATGAATATAATTAAAAAAAAGTCTTATGGTTATCTTTCAACTGGGAGGCCATTTTTACCTTGCAGTTTGCTTCGGCATATTTGACCGGCTTTCTGATTTGTTTGTTTAGACAGGTGAGTGTCTTTTTGCACTATTTATCTGTTCCTTCTTGGCTTTGAAGAGGATTTTTTTCTTTTGTCCAATAGCCTATTTATCTTAGGGGTCCACAAGGGTGTTTTTTTGCCATTAGTCATAGATTTGAATCAGACAAGTACTGCCTCCTGTATGCAGCTATGAATATGGTTGTACAGTGCTTTTGCGTACAGCACAGAGTAGACCTCAGTGTCATCTAGGTTCAGAGGGGTTTAGAAGTTTAATAAGATGGCACTTAGTTTGAGGTAATTGGCCTTAGCAGGTATGGAGTTTGATGGGGTTCTAGGTAGTTTTAATACTAAAATAAATCATTTTGTGGTCAGATGTTACCAGGGAGAAGTTAATGCACGGGATGTATCAGCATCCCCCCATGTCCCCCCATGCTCATGAGTAGTAGGTCTAGGCTATTTGCATCTCAAGTTGGGGAGTTAACTAGATGCTCCAGGGTGTTTGCTTTGACAAAGTCCGAAAACCTCTGAGCAAGTGAATTATGGGCCATATAAGTCTCCCAGTTTATGTAGGGGTAGTTGAAGTCACCCATGAGTATCGTGTTAAGCTCAATGTTAAAAGATTCTATTAGGTTTAGGTAAGAGGTGTGGTTTTCCAGGATCATGTTAGGGGTTCTATAGCTAGCAAGGATATGATAGGGGGTTGAACTCATAGTTAGTTGTGTGTGGAGCAGTTCAAGCATGTCATGTTGTTGGACCGGTCTAGCAGTGTACTTGTCCTTTATGAACACTGAGACACCTCCTCCCTTTGTTTTATTCTGAGCTGAGGGGGACTGAAATATTGGAAAGGTGTTATGGCCTTTGATAGCTGGGGTGTTCTCCATGGTTCTGAACCATGTTTCCAAGATTGCATAAATGTCTTGCATTCTCCAGGGTGAGGAGTGCTTCCAAGGAGTGCATTTTCTTATTGAAACTCCCAACATTGAGCAGCAGTACCTTTAGGTGGTCATGAGTGATTTTTGTTATGTTGGAGGGTTTAACAACTTAGCACATCCTAAATAAAGCACTATGAGGATAGATAAAGTTTTTGCCTGTATCGGTAAGCCAAGTGGTGACAAGTGCAAACCCGCTCTGGTAAAGCATCATGGTTTATTGATCATGTCTCCCCAGGCTGACAAATTTTGGATCCCCTTGTTGTGACACCAGAAACTAAGCCAATCATTGAAGTCAATAATTTTTTGCTGGTACTGTGGCATCATCATCATTGGTGAGGGTAGGATGCTACTCAAGGCCAGATTCACGCACACCTGGGATGCATATTCAGAGAGTTCCATCTTGTCTCTCTTCATATAGTCCAGTGAGGTATGTCTTAGGCTATTTATTCCTATGTGAACTGTGACCATGTTACAATGACACCTGTTGTTTAAAGACCTAATTGCATGCATGATCTGGTGGATCCTGGCTCCAGACAGACAGCTCATGGTGATCTTCTCCTTATTTAGTCTGGTAAAGAGGACATCAGTATGTTTTACAATGGAATCCCCAATAACTAGAATGTTTGGCCGTGTGGTGTGTTGCCTAATGGGCTTGGAAGTGGGGCTACTATGATTGTCAGAGTTATGTGTTGTGTGAAACGCTGTCTTTTTTGAATGTGTGCAGGGCCAATGAAAGATGCTTTTAGGACATCTTGAAGGTTTGGGTAGATTATATGTGAGTATCTCCGCATATGCTGGTCTGTTTGTTTGCTCCTTAGTGTTGGTAGTGAGTGTTTTAGATGGAACACTGACCACCTGGTTTTCATTTTTTATGTATGCATTTGACAGCTTTACCTCCAATGACATTGTATATCTGTCACATTCTGTGATTGTCTGTTATAAAGTTAAGTGGTTGTCAGTGATTGTGAGACAGTTACTACACTGCCACAGAATGCCTATATACACAAGGCCACAAACAGAGACAACAGGGAAGTGCCTATACATTATACCAAATCTTTAGTAAATGGGAAGGAGTAGGGGAGAGTCACTTAAGGGTCTAAGTGAGAGTGTTTAGTAGTATACTATAGGATGAATGGCAGTGGACCCTCCTTCTGAGCAAACTGGCAGCTCTTCAAGCAGCTATAAACAGTGGGCAGCTATGGACAGCATTTCCTATAGAGGATTTTAAACTAGAGAGGTTTGTGTATATACACTGCCTGACTAACTATGTTAACTTGAGGCTTTTGTACCAGCAGGATGAAAGACTTTTACAGAGACAAACCCTTAGGTCAATCAAATAAACACACAATAAGCCTTCCACCAGCAGTTCCCAGCTCAGACGGGTTGAATCAGCCCTCTGCTCCCACCACAGTCCTGAATAAAACTACCTTAATATAAAATAAACTGGTTTTGAACTCAGGTGAAATAACATATGCTTAACTTCTTCTTCTTTTTCTTTCGGCTGTTCCCGTTAGGGGTCGCCACAGCGGATCATCTGTTTCCATTTCTTCCTGCCCCCTGCATCTTTCTCTATCACACCAACCACCTGCATGTGTTCTCTCACCACATCCATAAACCTTAACTAAGGCCTTCCTCTTTTCCTCTTACCTGGCAGCTTCATCCTTAGCATCCTTTTCCCAATATACCAAGCATCCCTTCTCAACTCATGTCCAAACCAACGTAATCTCACCTCTCTGGCTTTGTCTCCAAACTATCCAACCTGGGCTGACCCTCTAATATACTTATTCCTAATCCTGTCCACCCTCGTTACACCCAGTACAAATCTTAACATCTTTAACTCTGCCACATCCAGTTCTTACTCCTTCCTTTTTGTCAATGCCACTGTCTCTAACCCATATAACATAGCTGGTCTCACTACCCTCTTGAAGACCTTTCCTTTCACTCTTACTGGTACTTGTCTGTCACAAATCACTCCTGACACTTTTCTCCACCCACTCCATCCTGCCTGTACTCTCTTCTTCACCTCTCTTCCACACTCGCCATTACTCTGAACTGTTGATCCCAAGTATTTAAACTCATCCACCTTCACCAGCTCTACTCCCTGCATCCTCACCATTCCTCTATCCTCCCTCTCATACACACATATATTCTTTCTTAGTCCTGCTGACCTTCATTCCTCTCCTCTCTAGAGCATATTTCCACCTCTCCAGGGTCTCCTCAACCTGCTCCCTACTCTCACTACAGATCACAATGTCATCTGCAAACATCATAGTCCACGGGGACTCCTGTCTGATCTCGTCTGTCAACCTGTCCATCACCATTGCAAATAAGAAAGGGCACAGAGCTGATCCTTGATGTAATCCCACCTCCACCTTAAATACATCCGTCACTCCCACTGCAGACCTCACTGCTGTCACACTACCCTTGTACATATCCTGTACCACTCTTACATACTTTTCTGCCACTCCCAACTTCCTTATAAATACCACAACTCTTCTCTGGGCACCCTGTCATATGCTTTCTCTAAGTCCACAAAGACACAATGCAACTCCTTCTGACCTTCTCTGCACTTCTCCATCAACACTCTCAGAGCAAACATCGCATCTTTAGTGCTCTTTCCTGGCATGAAACCATACTGCTGATCACTAATCATCACCTCCCTTCTTAACCTAGCTTCCGCTACTCTTTCCCATAACTTCATGCTGTGACTGATCAGTTTTATCCCTCTGTAGTTACTACAGCTCTGCACATCACCCTTATTCTTAAAAAAAAAAAATAGTACCAAAACACTTTTTCTCCACTCCTCAGGCATCCTCTCACTTTCCAAAATTTCATTAAACACTGGTTAAAAACTCCACTGCCATTTCTCCTAAACACCTCCGTGCTTCCACAGGTATGTCATCTGCACCAACAGCCTTTCCATTCTTCATCCTCTTCATAGATATCCTTCCTTCCTCCTTGCTAATCCATTGATCAACATACTCTCTTCACTTGTGAGTACGCTTCCCTCATTATTCTTTATCACCCTTACCTGCTGCACATCTTTCCTAGCTTGGTCCCTCTGTCTAGCCAATTGGTACAGGTATTTTTCTCCATCCTTAGTGTCCAATCTTTCATATAGCACTTCATACACCCTATCCTTAGCCTTCGCCACCTCTCTCTTTGCCATGCACCTCATCTCCTTATATTCCTGTCTACTTTCTTCATCTCTCTGACAATCCCACTTCTTCTTCGCCAACCTCTTTCTCTGTATACTCTCCTGTACTTCGTCATTCCACCACCAGGTCTCCTTGTCGTTCTTCCTCTGTCCAAATGTCACACCAAGCACACAAAAGGCCAAATTCCTGCAGCATCAGGAAACCTGGAAAATAAATTCACAAGCCCTACAAAATGCTCCCAACTACAAAAAAAAATGTGCACAAATGCAGGAAAACTTCTACAAACACAGAAAAATCTTGCAAAACTTAGAAATGTTTTGGAAAACTCAGGAAATCTTTGTAAAACTCAGAATAGCTTTTACGGTATCAGAGGAGGTTAGTAAATATCAGAATACTGTTAAAACAACCTAAGAGCAGCACAGTAACAAAAAAGATGGTGGCTCTTTAACAGATGCAATCCAAGGGCTTGTAGTCACAGGTGTCCAAGCCAAGTGCAGGGAAGCTCTGAATAAATGAGATGCAACAGCAGAAGCAATAGTAATTTTGCCAACAAAGAAATATAGAGAGACAAAAAAGGAATGCAGTGAATGAGGTAAGAGGAGAAGTGGAGAGAAGGCAGAGGACTCACCCATCTTCTCAAATTTTACTATGAAAACCAAATCTATGACAATTAACTCTTTTACTACTGTTGAACACAATAAGCAGAATCATTTGCTAAAAATTAGAAAATATAACTAATATCTTAAATGCTGCATTTGCAGAACATGATTGTACAATAAATAATTTAAAACTTCTTAAAAATCTCTAATGATTGAACTTTTTCAGAAATTCCCTGATTCTCTTACCTCTTTCTAATTAATTCTGTAATACCACTCATAAATGTCATCCAGTCAATGGGCTTGACATAACATCAGGTGACACAGAGCCTGGAATTTTGTGCACATGGTAGTTCAACCTCTCAGAAGTGCAGACGTTTTTGCTATTAGGGTTTTAACTCCTCTAAATGCACAACTGCTCTGCATAATCCAATGACATTGTTATGGACATTTCTGTTACTTCTGTTCTATCTCTATCCATGGATTCAGAGCTGTAGCTAGGCATTTTGAAGCTCGGCAATGGCCCGGCTTTGATAGCCCATAGAATGAGCTCAAGTTGATATACAATTGAAACAAGTCCTTAAGTCCTCAACTGCAGTTGAATTTAATACACTGTAGTAAACAAACATTGAATGAATACATATATACAATTGCTTCATTTGCTGTAACAAACTGCTGTGTGTCATTTACTTTGTTTCTGCCATTTCAGTCATTTAAGCACCCATTAGTGCATGATTACTGCTGATTAAATGTTTAAAAATAATGCTGTCAGTTTAGTGGAGTGATGAATGCCTCTTTAAAAGCACTGATCATTTCACCTAAGACCCTTAGCAGCTTTAGCCAGGACATATGTCTCCATCACTCCATATGTTCATAGGTAAGTACAGGCTAACTGCCCTTGGTGGCCATTTTAAGCCTAGTCAGTTTTCATTTAAAAGATTAGAATAAAACCATGTACCTTGTGTCTGTGTAGTAAACATCTTAACCATTATGAAAACCTTTCTTCCTTATGCCAATCCCTCCTTTAGCATTGCATGGGCATAAATGTGAGACAGACTAGTCAGAAAGCAACAGTAAACTTTATTGTGATTTGGCTGGAGGTATAGAATGTAAACCTCTCTGCAGTTTCCAATAATGGTGCTCCCACAGTGTCTTTTTTAAGCAACATCATTTTTCTAAAGCTTCCAACATAAAAAAAAACAGAATCTAAATAATATAAAGGAAACCTTAACAAAAAACTCCACTCCCTGCAAGCACTCCTTACCCTGGAAAGCATTGATATATGTAACGCCACAAAAACATAAATCAAAACCGATACAAACATACCATCATTGCAGAGTTTCAGTGACTTCCACATATTTAAGACCTCTGCATTACATGAAGCAATAAAGATGGCTCTGTCTCCATATTCTTAAAAATAAAGTCACCTGCAGACTTGCTGTACAGGATAACAACCTGTAAGTCAACCACATCTAACTTAATATTAACAAAGCTCCTTGTTATATTGTAATTAATGGTAGGACACCTGCTATCTCCCCCTACATTATTGCCTGTATCTGGATCCTCCTCAGAGTCATGTCAAATCAGTGACTATTGTTTAAAAGTGCTCAAACAGCAGCAAGAGTAAGCCAGTTTTATCCACAAATGGCCTCTCTCCATCCATTATAGACATTTAAGTGAATGTGTGCACCTTAAATATCTGACTGTGTAGAAAAACAATAAAATAATAATAATAATAATAATAATCATCATCATCTTCTTTCGGCTGTTCCTGTTAGGGGTCGCCACAGCAGATCATCTGTTTCCATTTCTTCCTGTCCTCTGCATCATGCTCTTTCACACCAACCGCCTGCATGTCCTCTATCACCACATCCATAAACCTCATCTTAGACCTTCCTCTTTTCCTCTTACCTGGCAGCTCCATCCTTAGCATCCTTTTCCCAATATACCCAGCATCCCTCCTCAGCACATGTCCAAACCAACGCAATCTTGACTCTCTTGCTTTGTCTCCAAACTGTCCAACCTGAGCTGACCCTCTAATATACTGATTCCTAATCCTGTCCATCCTAGTCACACCCAGTGCAAATCTTAACATCTTTAACTCTGCCACATCCAGCTCTGACTCCTGCCTTTTCATCAATGCCACCGTCTCCAACTCATATAACATAGCTGGTCTCACTACCCTCTTGTAGACCTTCCCTTTCACTCTTACTGGTACCCATCTGTCACAAATCACTCCTGACACTCTTCTCCACCCACTCCATCCTGCCTGTACTCTCTTCTTCATCTCTCTTCTACACTCATCATTACTCTGAACTGTTGATCCCAAGTAGTTAAACTCATCCACCTTTACCACCTGTACTCCCTGCATCCTCCCCATTCCTCTATCCTCCCTCACATTTACACACATATATTCTGTTTTAGCCCTGCTGACCTTCATTCCTCTCCTCTCTGAATCATATCTCCACCTCTCCAGAATCTCCTCAACCTGGTCCCTACTCTCACTATATATCACATTGTCATCTGCAAACATCAGAGTCCACAGGACCACCTGTCTGATCTCATCTGTCAACCTGTCCATCACCACTGCAAATAAGAAAGGGCTCAGAGCTGATCCTTGATGAAATCCCACCTCCACCTTAAACATATATGTCACTCCCACCACAGTCCTCACCAATGTCACACTACCCTCATACACATCCTGTACCATTCTTACATACTTCTCTGATACTCCAGACTTCCTCATACAATACCACAACTCCTCTCTAGGCACTCTGTCATATGCTTTCTCTAAGTCCACAAAGACACAATGCAACTCCTTCTGACCTTCTCTGTATTTCTCCAACAGCACTCTCAGAGCAAATATTGCATCTGTAGTGCTCTTTCCTGGCATGAAACCATACTGTTGATCACTAATCATCACCTCCCTTCTTACCCTAGCTTCCACTACTCTTTCCCATAACTTCAAGCTGTTACTGATCAATTTTATTCATTTGTAGTTACTGCAGCTCTGTACAACACCCTTATTCTTAAAGATAGGTACCAACACACTTTTTCTCCACTCCTCAGGCATCCTCTGACTTTCCAAAATTTCATTAAACAATCTGGTTAAAAATTCCACTGCCATTTCACCTAAGCACCTCTATGCTTCCACTGGTATGTCATCTGGGCCAACAGCCTTTCCATTCTTCATCCTCTTCATAGCTGTCCTTACTTCCTCCTTGCTAATCTGTTTCACTTCCTGATTCACTATCCCCACATCATCCAACCTTCTCTCTCTCTCATTCTCTTCATTCATCAGCCCTTCAAAGTACTCTTTCCATCTACTCAACACACACTCCTCAATAATAGTAGCAACAATAATAATAACAACATATATGGCACCAAACATGGAGGCACACACACTCCTCAACAATAGTAGCAACAATAATAATAACAACATATATGGCACCAAACATGCAGGCACACACACTCGTCAATAATAGTAGCAACAATAATAATAACAACATATATGGCACCAAACATGGAGGCACACACACTCCTCAATAATAGTAGCAACAATAATAATAACAACATATATGGCACCAAACATGCAGGCACACACACTCCTCAATAATAGTAGCAACAATAATAATAACAACATATATGGCACCAAACATGGAGGCACACACACTCCTCAATAACAGTAGCAACAATAATAATAACAACATATATGGCACCAAACATGCAGGCACACACACTCCTCAATAATACTAGCAACAATAATAATAACAACATATATGACACCAAACATGCAGGCACACACACTCCTCAATAATAGTAGCAACAATAATAATAATAACATATATGGCACCAAACATGCAGGCACACACACTCCTCAATAATAGTAGCAACAATAATAATAACAACATATATGGCACCAAACATGGAGGCACACACACTCCTCAATAATAGTAGCAACAATAATAATAACAACATATATGGCACCAAACATGCAGGCACACACACTCCTCAATAATAGTAGCAACAATAATAATAACAACATATATGGCACCAAACATGCAGGCACACACACTCCTCAATAATACTAGCAACAATAATAATAACAACATATATGGCACCAAACATGCAGGCACACACACTCCTCAATAATAGTAGCAACAATAATAATAACAACATATATGGCACCAAACATGCAGGCACACACACTCCTCAATAATACTAGCAACAATAATAATAACAACATATATGGCACCAAACATGCAGGCACACACACTCCTCAATAATAGTAGCAACAATAATAATAACAACATATATGGCACCAAACATGCAGGCACACACACTCCTCAATAATACTAGCAACAATAATAATAACAACATATATGGCACCAAACATGGAGGCACACACACTCCTCAATAACAGTAGCAACAATAATAATAACAACATATATGGCACCAAACATGGAGGCACGCACACTCCTCAATAATAGTAGCAACAATAATAATAACAACATATATGGCACCAAACATGCAGGCACAGGATTCATGGATTTTGTAAGCACAAACTCCCTGGACCAGATTGTCAAGACACCAACAAGGGGTTAAACCATAATGGATTTGGTCCTTACTAATTTGGGAGAGTGTTGCACATTCCCTAGTGTAATGTCTTCCCTGGTAAATTCAAACCACAATATGGCCTTTTTGGAAGTAAAAACAAAACCAGGAGTCCCAGCTAACACTGGAATATTCAGGACCTACTCTAAGACTAACTCCCTACGTTCACAACATGAATAGACTGTATCACAGAAGGAAGAAAATCACCCAGCAGAATAAAAGCAATCACATTGAACTAAATAGGTTCATAGCTTAGTACTAAGCTAACTGTTCTTGTGAGCCATTTTAAGCTTAGCCAACTACCCCTTGTGAGACTCAAACCCTGCACCTTGTGTCTGTAAGGCAAGCACCTTAACCATTAGGCCACCCTCCCAACCAAATGAACACCTCATGGCACAAATAAAGTGTACCAAAGCCAAATTTAAGCTAAATATGAGACAGATAATTTTAGAGAAATTCTGGACAGATATTGGGACCTGTTTTTTTATGAGAGTTTGAAACAAATTTTGGGTGGATCCCCGAAAATTACTTACAGTAGGGGGCATAACCTAAAAGGGTTTCTTGAAAAGACTGTAATTACAAAGAGTCAAAACTATTGTTCTAAGATGACAAAATGTAACGTGTAGAGTATGTAAGTATATAAATGAAGGCCCATATGTGATGATAAAAGGATATGGCCGAAGTATTTCATGCTCAGGGCATTGTAATTGAAATACTAACTTAGTTGTTTATATTGCAACATGCACCTCATGTTTGGCTTTCTATGTAGGTAAGACTACAAGAAAGTTAAAGGAATGAGTAGCCGAACTTATAAAGTACATAAAAAATAAGACTGAAAATGCCTTATATATGCACAGTTTAGGTTGTGAAAACTTTAGGAAATTTAATTTTTTTTTATTATTAACCATGTCATTGCTTCTTAGAGAGGAGGTGATGTAAAAATTAACGTTGAGAGGCTAGAGTTGGAATGGCAGCTTAGACTAAGTGCTACTACCAAGCCAGGTATTAATGATAGTTGCACTGTGACTAGTGTTTCGAAATTAAAGTCACTGCAACTATGATTTGTATAAAGGTTTTCTATTGTATATATTAAACAGATATTGTTTAATATATACAACTAGCAGCTCTCTGTTGTTTATTTTTTGGGTTTTCCTTGAATATTTTAATGTTTTAAGACTTGGAAAGGATTTTGTATGTGTATTTTTTAATTTTCATGTTGAACTGAACAAAATCATGTGATTTATTAGTATTTAAATGGGCTGACTGATGGAAGTAATACACTCTGAGGACGCCCAGGATGACATTGGGTGAAAGTGCTTAGTGTTCAATTAAAGCTTGGACTGTTGTTTTTATTTTGTTTTACATGTTTTTATACACTCTCTGTGTGTTTGTACTGGTTAAGTTGAGTTAAATATGGTCTCACATGCCAAGGACAACCACAAGGCATTCTTTAGCTATGTCTGTAACTTCAAAGAGAATACAAAAGTATGTGCACAGCTCATTGTAAATGGAGCCACCCATACTGAGCCAGAGGATCTAGCAAACCTACTAGTCAACAAATTCATCTCCAACTTTACCCCTGTCCCCCCATCTATCTTCCTTCAGGGACTACCATCAAATATAACCCCCCTTCTATCACTAGGGAACAGTTCCTCAATGATCTCTCTAAGGCCAAGAACACTGCATCAATGGGCCCAGACAACATCCCAGGATGCCTTTTAAATGGCATAAAACATGAAGTATCTGAGCCTCTGGAATTGCTATTTATCTATAGCATCAAGTCTTCATGCCTCATGAATGGATGACTACAACAGTCATCCCTCTGCACAAAGGTGGGACATCTACAGACCCTGGAAATTACAGACCCATTAGTTTCACTAGTCTCATATGCAAAGCCATGGTAAGAATTATTATGGAAAGGATCAAAAATGATATAGGAAACCTTCAATTTGGTTTTAATATGGGCAGGTTATGCCTACGCACTCTGCTGGACTTCTTTCAGAAGGTCACCAAAGCAACGGATGAGGGCAAAATGGTTAAAACTGCCTACCTCGACCTGGCCAAGACATTTGACACAATCTCCCATTCAAGCACTGTTGACAAACTTAAAAAGTTAGGTACAAACCTTTATGTCACCCAGTGGAGTGCCAGCCGGCTCAGAGACAGGACCCAGGCAGTTAGAACTGGGCATCTCTACAAAGAGGCCAGTCACAAGTGGAGTCCCTCAGGGTACAGTCTTGGGACCACTCCGTTTTGGCATTTACTTCTTTGAAGTCAAGGCCAATGTCAATGGCTACTGGCTGACTAAATCTGTAGATGACTGGAAATTAGAAGGTGTCATTGAATTGCCCATTGACACAAATGTTCTCCAGGAAGGGCTGACACAGACAAGGAACTGGTTCCAGAGCTATAGACTAAAACTAAATCTCAAAAAATGCATAATAGTAGCCTTTGGGGAGTCATCAACCCCTAGAAACTATCATATTGATAATACACCACTAAGAGTTGACCTGGTAGTCAGGGACTTGGGGACACACATTAACAGTAATCTATCCTTTGGCCATCACATGTCTACAGTAGTGAGGAAATCATTCTATGTTCTGCAGCTTATAAACAAATGTATGACATCTAGGTTAAAAAAAGTCATTGTTCCACTATATGCAGCATTCATCAGACATATCATTGAGTACAATGCCCTATTTGATATGTACCTAACCAAGCATATCCAACAATCTGAGTGTCGATAGAGGTTTCTCACTAAAGACTCCAGGGCATAAGTAACATGCGGATTAATGAGGATGTTAATGACCTGAGATCCACCGCCCTGGACTACTTGAAAAAAGACATGGTGGAGCTCTCAGATTATGTGGCCCAGGCAGGTATCACCCTAGCCCTGAGCAGTATCCTACCGTCACCCAGAATGATACTGCAATACAAACAAAAAATGATTGAGCTCAAGAAAATGTATAACCAGAAGGTGGAACTCAAACATAACACTGACTTTGAAAGATTTTTACACCTTATTGAAGAGCTCAATTTTGATGGAGATGAAAATTAAGGAACTAGGACTTTTCCAACACCATTGGTTAACAATCCATGGAAAAGAGTTTTGTCATTGATTGATACTTTACACCAATGAACCATCCTCTGATAAGAAGACTGTTGTATTTATGTACTATTTGTTTTCACCTGTAACCATTATTGTTGTCAGGCTGATGTATATATTGTATATAGTTATTTAGAATGACACTTATAACATGTTATGAAATTATATATCATTTCCTGAAATAAAGATCTTTTGATAAAAAAAAAAGATTGACTTCAACAACTAGCTAAGTTTCTGGTTTCATTCTAAAAGGATCCAGTATCTGTCTGCTTAGGATGACATGATTGACAGACCTTGATGCTTTGCCAGAGATGGCCTGCATCTGTCACACCTGGGTTTTTGGTTACTGGCTAAGGCTTTTGCCACCCCTATAGTGCATTTTTTAGGTAGTGTTCCAAAGACCAATTTACTACCATAACAGCTATAAATAAATGCAATCTGAGGGTCATGATGCTCAACACTAGAAGTCCAAATCTCAAGATGCACTCACTCGAAGCACTCCTCAAAATGGAGAACATCGACATTTGTGGTGTAACAAAAACCTTGTTTAAAGTGGCAGAAAGCACCCCTGTGGTACCAGACTATAAAACATTCCATACCTTTTTGCCCTGAAACATGGAATGTAGCTCTAAAGGCAGTGCTGTCTCCATATTCATAAAGGATATGCACACCTTCAGACTAGTAGCCCGGCATAAAGCATCTGAGATACTTCAGGTACAACTAACATTGGGTAAAATGGCGATCCAGGTCATAGTCTGCTATAGGTCCCCAACTATATCTCTAGACTCTCAATCCATGTTCCTAAGCACCCTGGAATCTATCAAGGTCCAACCCCACATTCTCATACTAAGAAACTTCAACTACCCCTCCATCAACTGGGAAAACTACTCAAGCACCAATGCACTGGCCCAATGCTTCCTGGAATTCATCAATTCCAATGCACTGTACCAGCTCATTCTGATGCCAACTAGAGGAAGCAACATCCTATACCTGGTTATTTTTAACATGGCCGACCGTTGCTCTACACCAGTAGTCAATCCCTCCCTGGTCAGATCCGACCATAAACTAATCACCATGGAAATCCACATCTCGCCCACAGCCCCCGCAAAGGTAACCACCTTGAAAAACTTCTCCAAAGGTGACTTTGAGCTCCTAAAAACAGAGGTGGATAACTTCACGGCACCCATACCAATGGAAAATAGCTGCATGACTGGCAAATCATAAACCAATGCACTGTACGAACATGTACATAAAAGCACAGAACTAGCCATACACAACAGAAACAAGATGCTCTCCACCAAAAAAAGAAGCCAATCTGGTGGTCCCGTGCCATTAATAAAATTTACAACATAAGGAAGAAACTGTTACAGAAAAAGGTGAAGTCCTAAGACTGGAAAACTCCCTTATTAGTCTCAACAAAAATTTGAGATCCCTCATCAAATACTCTAAAGTTAGCTATGAAGGCAGAATTGCTGCAGACACTAAAAACAATTACAAAGCCTTCTATAGTTATATCAAGAACATCCATGGCAATACCCAGATTTGCACTGAGTTACTGTACAATGGTACCTCCTATACTGAGCCAAAAGATATTGTGAACATACTGGCCGACAGATTCAGTGCCAACTTTACCCCTCTCTCCCTCCTAAAGAACCAATCACAATACCGGAAGAATGCCAGGCACCCAGCATTACTGCAGCACAGGTTATAGCTGCATTGTCTATGGCCAAGAAATACACCTTCCATGGGATCCAGTAATATCCCTGGCTGTGTTCTATATGAACTACAAAGTGAACTGGCACTACATCTGTAAGCCCTGTTCTGTCACAGCTACACCTCAGGCTTTGTCCCCTACCGAATGGTACACTGCTACAGTCATCCTTCTCCATAAAGGGGGAGCAGCTAAAGACCCTGGGAATTATCCCCCCATTAGCCTGATGAGTCTGATATGTAAAGCTATGGAGTGCATCATCATGGACCTGATTAATAAAGATATTGGAAATCTCTAAACTCTAGACCCCATGCAATTTAGCTTTGTGAAAAGGAGATCATGCCTGCTCAACCTAGTTGACTTCTTTGAGTCAGTCACCAGGACTGTGGATAAAGGTAAGGCAGTGCATACAGCCTACTTCATTCTGGCCAAGGCCTTTGATACCATTCCTCACTCGAAATTATTGATAAACTCATCAAACTAGGCATCAACCCCTATATCACTAGGTGGGTTGCAAATTGATTCACAGATAGAACATACAGTGTGAATGTAGTAGACTCCAAAAAAGACTGCCAGCCAGTCACGAGTGGACTCCCACTTGGATTGGTCCTAGGCCCTCCCTGATTGGCATCTACTTCTAAGAAGTCCAGGCCAACAAAAAGTACTCTGGCTGACCAAGTTCACAGACGACGGCAAGCTGGGAGACATTACTAACACCCCAAGTGATGCAGACATCCTACAGAAAGGTCTCACTGAGAACATTGAATGGTGTTGAAACCATGGCCTTAAGCTTAATGCCAAAAAGATGTGTCATCATCCCCTTTGGTAAAAACTCATTTCCCACTAATTACCACATTGATTGGAGCCCACTGAACACTGAAGGCAGTATAAGAGATCTGGGGACACAGGTTGACAGCAATCTCTCCTTCGACCACCACATTGCCACTGTGGTCAGAAAGTCCTAATATGTCGCACATCTCATTACCAAGGGTTTTGCATCCAGGAAGAAAGAGGTCGTCATCTCTCTCTACTCTTCCCTCATTAGACCAATCATTGAGTATAATGCACCATTTGGCATGTACTTCACTAGACACCTGCAACAGCTGGAGAGGGCACAAAAGCATCTCACGAAGAGGATCCTAGGCATTAAACACATGTCCTAAATGGACAGACACAAAAGACTCCAGCTATTCTCTGTCTCTTATCGCCTACTTAGAGGCGATCTTTGCCTGACTTACAAAGCCATGTCTTACCCAGCTCTGTTAGAAATGCTACATCTAAAGAAATCCCACCCCACCACATGCTCCAGAGACCTCATCCTCATTACCACAATCAACAGAACATGTGGAGGGACAGGTTAATCATCCAGAGACTGCCCATGCTCTGGAATAGACTTCCCATACATGTCAAGCAGAGCACCTCACTGTCCCTCTTCAAGAAAAATCTTGATGAGTGGATGGGTGATAGAAAGTTCACCCCAGGAATCACTCCAGTGGCTTTATTTGATAGAGGCACTGGGAACTAATGTCAGGTGGCACTTCTATGGGCTAGGCTTGTAAAGGCTCCAGGGCCATTAGTCAGGAACACACCTATGAACTTATATATATATATATATATATATATATATATATATATATATATATATATATATACACACACACACACACACACACACACACACACACACACACACACACACACACACGCACACACACGCACACACGCGCACACGCAGACGCACACGCACACACACACACACACACACACACACACACACACACACACACACACACACACACACACACATACACACACACCTCTAATGAAGACAGAAATCCACCTCTTGCTGGGATGGTCCCATGGCCTCATTTTAGATGCCTGTTTGCACTCCACAAGCTTCTCCACTGTGCAGCCATTAACATAAGGGCATGCCAAAGGAGATGATCAGATAAATCAGGGCAACAACACATGCAAAGTATAAATGATAATTATTGTTTTATTCAACTCTGAACAGTTAAAATATGCCAAAAATATACTTATCAGCTGAGAAGCACACTCAGTCAGAAAACAAGGAGATTCTAGCAATTTTTTTTTTTAGTAAAGTGGAAAGGGAGAAAGGAGAAACAGAAGATAATTCAAGGTTAAGGACCTAAGTGGGTTGGCCTTCTCATGTTCTCTCTGTATTAGGTAGAATGAGCTAATGACACTAGACTGGGATAGAGCTGAACAGATGGGACTGGTAGGATTGTTTGAGCCAGCAGATATTGCCAATATACTGGCCAACAGATTCAGTGCCATCTTTACCCCACTCCACCCCCAAAGGACCAACAACAATACCAGTAGATTGCCAGACACCCAGTATTACTGCTGCACAGGTTAAAACAGCACTATCCAAGGCCAAGAATACAGCTTCTGTGGGACCTGGCAATATCCCTGGCTGTTTTCTACATGAATTACAGAGTGAAATGGCACCTCGCCTCTGTGCCCTGTTCAGTCACAGCCTCACCTCAGGCTTTGTCCCTACCAAATGGCGCACTACTACAGTCATCCGTCTCCACAAAGGAGGAGTGACTACAGACCCTGGGAACTATCGCCTCATTAGCCTGATGAGTCTGATATGCAAAGCTATGGAACACATCATCATGGACCTAATAAACAAGCATAAAAGGAATCGCCAAACTCTGGATCCCACACAGTTTGGTTTTGTGAAGGGTAGATCATGCCTGCTCAGCTTGGTTGACTTCTTTGAAATAGTCAACAGAGCTGTGGATGAAGGCAAGGTGGTTCATACAGCCTACCTTGATCTGGCCAAGGCCTTGGATACCTTTCCCCATTCAGGAATCATAGAAAAACTCACTAAGCTAAGCCTCAACTCCCATATCAATAGGTGGGTTACAAACTGGCTCACAGATGGAACCCACAGTGTGTAGTCTCACAGGGTTCAGTCCTGGGTCCTCTCCTATTTGGTATCTACTTCTATGAAGTCCAGGCCAACATGAAGGGACTCTGGCTGACAAAGTTTGCAGATGATTGCAAGTTGGGAGCTATTATTAACTCCACAAGTGATATTGGCATCCTACAGAAAGGCCTTACTGAGACCAACGACTGGTGTCAGAACCATGGCTTTAAGGTCAATGCCAAAAAATGTGTCATCATCCCCTTTGGGAAAAACCTGGTTCCCATGAATTACCACATCGATGGCAGTTCACTGAACACAGAAGGCGTTATAAGAGATTGGGAACACAGGTGGACAGCAACCTCTCTTTTGACTACCACATTGCCAATGTGGTCAGAAAGCCCTTCTATGTGGCACATCTCATTACTGAGGGTTTTGCATCCAGGAAGAAAGAGGTCATTGTCTCCCTCTACTCTTCCCAGATTAGGCCAATCATCAAGTGCAAAGCCCCATTTGTTGTGTACCTCACTAGACACCTGGAACTACTGGAGAGGCCACAAAAGTACCTCACAAAGAGGATCCTAGGCTTAAACACTTCTCCTATATAGACAGACTCAAAAACCTCCAACTATTCTCTGTCTCACATTGCCTACTTAGAGGCGATCTCTGCTTGACTTATAAAGCCATGTCTGACCCAGCTCTGTTAGAGATGCTACATCTAAATAAATCCCAATCCCTCCACACCACATGCTCCAGAGACCTCAACCTCATTACCACAGTCAACAGAACATGCTGGAGGGACAGGTTCATAACCCAGAGACTGCCCATGCTATGGAACAGACTTCCCATACATGTCAAACAAAGCACCTCACTGGCCCCTTTTCAGGAGAAATCTTGATGAGTGGGTAGAAAATAGAAAATTCACCCCGGGGATCACTTCAGTGACTCTACTTGACAGAGGAACTGGGAACTAAGGTCAGGTGGCATGATGGCAGAGTAAACCTATGGGCTAGGCTTGTAAAGGCTCCAGGGCCATTAGCCTAGTACACAACTATGAACCTTGTGTGATGTCCGTGCCCTGGCCCAGCAATCAAGGAGCCTCAATCCTCACCACTAACACCAGAGAGGGCATCACATATAGGAGAAAAGGATAAATACACACAATAAAAACTATTTCCCTTAAGTGCACACAGAGATCACAGGCAGTCTGGGGCTGGTTGCTCCCCTGCTTTCCAGGTCCCCAAAAAGACTCCCCACTGGCACAGCTATAGGGCCCAGATCTCAGCCTAGCTGGCAAGCTAAGCTCCAGTACCCTCTCTGTCCAACCAGTGCTTTGTGTCCCTGCTCAAGTAGCTCACACACACACACACACACACACACACACACACACACACACACACACACACACACACACACACACACACACACACAAACACTTTGAGATAAATATTTATGCAACTTCACAGACATTCCTGGGAAAGGCTGACACAGATTCTCCAGCTGTGCCCCTATGCCCAGACTATATGGTAATAATTACTGCCACCACCAACCAATATTTATCAGCTATGAAAATGGCCCTTAAATGGGTGTCCAATTATTACTGTGCAATATTATTATCCAATAGCAGTGCAACTTAAGCAATCAAAGCTTATTGGAAGGGCTTCTTACAGGATCACTTATAAGCATGCAATGTATTCTAGAGCTTAAATTATCTCTACATAAACCAGCCACAGTTGAAAAAGGTTTAAACATATTTAATAATAAATACTAAAAACACAAACTAATATTACTACACCACAGTGCTATTCAAGAGTTCAGAGATCACACAGAAACTTAAAATAATTCAGTAGTACAGTTCTGACATAACAGAAAAACACTTAGCCTAATCTTTATAGTCCTAGCTAGTTCTACAAGAAAACATACTTCTAAGATAACTTACTTACATAGAGCAAGGCAGTGCTTAGTTGAATAGTCAGACAAAAAGGCTTACAGTCTCTCTCTGAGCAATAGTTTTTAAAATCACTAACAAACATGGGCCCTCCCAGATTACATTATTCTCATTTAGTTCCCATTACATCATTTCTTTTACACTTAGCCTGGAGTTCCCAGGCCAACAGGCAATAAAGCCGAAGTTAGGTGATAAACCTAGACTAATCTTTAAAAGAGGTTGTAATTTGAAGGGACTATTGGAAGCTTAAAGGAACTCATTTATATTCAATATTGGTATTAGTGTGGATGTTGTCACTTCTGTAAATACATTGAGTTAGATAGGAAATTCCTGGTAAATAATTGTACATACAACATCTATGATAAATTTAATTGCGACAGTAAAAGGGTAGTCTACTTGGATAAGTGCAAATTATGCACAAGTTTTTATATAGGCAAGACAGAATGACATCTTAAGCAACGGACTTATGAGCATCAGTATAATATAGGTAAAGAGAACAGCATCAGTGCACTGGTTAAGCACGTTATGAATAATCCAGGGCATTTTTTTCATTAGTTAGTTTTTGAACAGGTTCCAAAAAATTGTAGGGGGGACATGGATTGTTGTGGCACCAGAGGATGAACGCCCATAACCCCCCCACTCCCTGTTTGAATGACTATTGTTCTGTTAAATGTGTTATAAAATTAAAATCTCTAGAAAGATAAAAAGTAATGCATATTTGTATATACCTATATATATATATATATATATATATATATATATATATATATATATATATGTATGTATGTATAGATATACAGTCCACAAAATCCAGCACATGAAAACAAACTTACTGCACAAAGCCCTTTGATCTCCAAAAGTAGGGCAAAAGAAAATAGGACCAAACACTAAAATACGTGAGTAAAAGTTTTTACTCTTGAACAGTATTCACAATGATGATGCCAGTGGGGTGAAACACGTCTGTGTAACAGCCAGATTCTTGCTGCTGAATTATAGCCACGACTTCTGTTCTGCAGTAAAAACTTTTGCTCACTTATTTTAGTGTTTGGTCCTATTTTCTTTTGCCTTATTTTTGAGAACAAAGGGCTTTGGCAGTAAGTTTATTTGCATGTGCTGGATTTTGTGGACTGTTTCTGAAAAAGTCTTGTATTTGGAGACAAAAGCACTCAATAATTTTTACTTTTAGTACCTGTGGAGTTTGGCTGCTTACTTTTACTTCCTTTATTATTCTTGGTTCTTGTCCTTGTGGTTAAAGGCATTTTGTGGACTGTGTTATTTTGAGTTAACCAAGCACCTCAGTGGTTAGCATGCACATGTGTTTGAAGGATATATGTATATATATGGGAGCCCTTCATTTGTTTGAACTTTCAAATGTTCAAAACTCATATGGCCGACACTATATGAGCGAACAGTTGAAAGGCCAACAAATGATAGTGGAGATCCCACTACTCTGTGGGACTGAGAGGTTCCCCTTTCCTGCATTGTAGTGTGATCTTGGCGTGAGAATATTTAAGTAGCAGGGAGTGTGGGCGGTGCAGGGGGCTTGCCCAACTGCATAACACAGTTGTACTGTGTTTACAAGTAGGTAAATGGTGCTATTTTAGGATGTTGATCTTTCGGAATGTCGATCATATAGTGTCGCCCTTATGAAAGTTGGCATTCTGAGCAGCCGACATTCTGAAGTAGACCCATATATATATATATATATATATATATATATATATATATATATATATATATATATATATATATAGGTCTAGGATGTTTGCTCGAATGAGCAAATGTCCAAAACCCAAATAGCCGAACATACTTACATGAAAGTGCTTTTCACTGAACAAGCACTTTCGCATCAATATGCCTGTTGCTGAGGCCGTACTAAGGTGTGGATAAGGGAAAATTCCCTTTTCCCCACTGTAGTGTGGTCTCGGAGGGAGAATTTTAAAGTAGGGGGTGTGGTGGCACAGCACCCCACATGGGGGTGCAGGGGTGGGCAAGGCCCCCCTGCTAAAATGTTAATGTAGTGGTGTTTTTTTTTTTTTTTTTTTTTTTTAGTAACATTCTTTAATGAAAGTGCTTTTTCGATAAAAGTGCTTTCGTTAAAGTCTGTTCGGTGGTTATGGATTCGGATGTTTGCTCATTTGAGCAAACATCCTAGATATATATATATATATATATATATATATATATATATATATATATATATATTTTTTTTTTTATGTAGGCTTAGGAAAGGTTTAATGATTGCCTATTTAAAATATTTATCATTTTTTATGCTTGTATTTTTTAAGGTTGGAATTTAATTAATTTGAATTCCCACAAGTTTAAATAGCTGATGATAACAAGAAATTGAATACTGTGATGTCATTTAATTTAATTTACATTTCCTTATTTAAGTCTGTGTAAATGTTTGCTGATTTGTCTGAAGAAGTTCATTAAAATAAGTGGATGAAAGTGCTAACAATTGCGAAGTTGTTGAATTCCTTAGCTGCCTTTTTCTGTTTCTCTGCATTTTTTTTTTACTAATATATTTACATTTTTAGTTAATGGGGTCAAAAAAACATGTGATGACCAATTGCAGACTCAGCTAGGGTACAGCATACAGTGACAGAAATAAAAATAAGAATAACAAATGAACAAGGATCTATGTGGATAGAAATTCTGAAGTATAATGACAATGTGACATAGAAATATATAGCAACGTGTCCAGCTGCATTTATTCAGAAAGATAACACTGAGATCACAATAGGATAATGAGACGAATGGGGAGGAAAGCAGGATACATGAACTCAGCAGAAATGACTACATACTGACGTGCCAGAAAGTTAAGTGTTACAGTACAAAATAGGAGGGAAAATTGAAAAGGAGTGGTTTTAGCTTATGGGGACGTTCATTAGTGAAGTAATGTCCCCAGTATCTTGGCATTTACATTTTGTTCACTGATTCTATAGGTTTCATATCAAAAAGAACTTGCGGTGTCTTGGTGGAATAGCCTGAAAAATAGGGAGACAAGTACATGTTTGGCTTTAGCTTTTACAGGAAGACAGTAACATTTATCGAAAATGTGGCAGTGGTTTTCTTGCTGATAATATGGCAGATTTTATTAAATAAGGTCTGCAGAGTGACTGTGTTTTTATTTGCGGTGGTAGCAAATAAAGTAAGCCCATATGCAAGTTTAGAGAGTAGGGCACTTTTACATTTGGCTACTTTGAGAAAGATAAGAGACAGTCTGAGATTTTGCAGTCCCAGAATAAAAGGTAGTTGAATTTGGGTCTCTGGTTCTGAATGTGATCCTAGACTATATCTATATACCTAAATAGCTAAAAGTGGTGGTTGTTTCAATGAGAGGTTTGTCAATATCTAATATGCTGAGAGACTTAAGGGCAGAGGAGAGGTTGTTTTTCTTAGTATCAAAGAGGGTAAATTTTTTTTTTTTAATTTTAAAGTAGGTTCTTGTTGATGATCCATTTGTTAGAAGCAGATGGTCATTATGTAGTTGAGTTTAAATAAGCTGGTGTGAGAAGATGGCTCTATAGATGAACATGTCATCAAGGTACATGAGGAGTTGAAGGTGGAATAGTTCCATGGGTAATTTATTTATAAAATTAAAAAAGAGTAGTTGGGGTTTGGATTAAAACCTGAGGAAGTCCTGGGTGAGTACAAATCGAATCAGACATGAAAAAGCCTGTCTTGACATTGAAAGTTATGTTAGCTAGAAAGTCTTTAGATCATGCAATGATGTCTGGGCAGGTACCTGTTTGTATAAGATGGCTGAGTAATATCGAATGGTAAAGCATATCAAAGGCTCTGGTAAGGTCAATCAACACAACAGTAGTAAGCATCCCTTTATCCATATTGATGATCTATTGTGTCATTGCTGTATTCATGCAGGGATCAATTAATCTGATCAGTTGTCATGTGAAAATACTTTGGAACTTTCCACAGGAAACCAGTATAAAAGTTCAGTTGCAGCTGCACAGCAAAGGAAAGGAACAGGAAACTATGGCAACTTTTGGAGTGACAGACCAGTGAGTTTCCTTATGAAGGAACAACAGAGGACACAGGATGAAACTGAAGAGAATGTAGAACAGGAAGATGCTCTGTAACTTTCTGTAGATTGGCTGCAGGAAATGGATAACAAAGAATATGCCCTCTGTTTAGAAGAACATGTTCTAAGAAAACAGCTGCTTGATGTAAAAGAGATAGACATATTCAGATCAAATAAATAAATAGACTACAGAAAGTCAGTGAAACCCAAAATGTTAGAAGTTTGATAAAACAAATGAACACAGTAATTAGGATTATTCATAGAGATTCATGGGATATAACAAGTAAACAGGATATATTACTGTGCAGCTAAATTAATAAAAGATAAAGTCTTACACAAAATAAACAAAAAAGGGCAGTAAGGGAAAGGAATCATATGCCATCATGGAAGTATCTGATAGATAACACTATAAAGCAATTAAGACAAGAAGTGTCACTTCTAGAAGAGGATAGAAGAGGTAACAGATCAAAAAAATACTCAGAAAGATAGACATGATAAAAGCAATGTGCAGTATCAGAGCAGATCAGGACCTGTTGTGCACTACTGCATATACAAAACTAAAAATATTGGCACAGGCAGAAAAACTTAGAAGATATGTAGATAAATATAAAGGAAAAGTACAAAATAAGAAATTTATTGATGACCCAAAAAAGTTTTATAGAGAACTGGTATACAAGGCAAAAGGAACTGAAATACTGCCAAAAAAAGAATAAATAGATACATTTTGGAGAAATATATATGAAGATCCTGTGGAACATACCAAAGATGCTAAATGGACAGAAGAAGTAAAAGAAAGTATAAGAAGTTCAAAGGTACAGGATATGAAATGGGATGAAGTAACAGCCAGAGAGATTAAAACAAAGATAAGAAAAGCTCCTATTTGGAAAAACCCAAGCCCAGATGCGGTACCTAACTTCTAGCTTAAAGTATTAACATCTGTACATGAAGAGCTAGAGATGAGTAAGTCTATTTATATGCACAAGCTGAACACACCCCAATCAAGTTAATAACATGAAAAGCAACAATCCTACTTAACAGCGAACCTGCAAGCTATTCTAAAAACTATAGACCAATAACTTGCCTTCCAATGACGTATGAATTATACACTGGAAATTATGCTGACAGAGATTATAGTCGGTTAGAAGAAAACTCAATCTTGTCAATAGAACAGAAGGATAACAAAAGAATGTCATATGGAATAAAAGATCATCTGTTGTTAAATAAAGTCATAGTGGAGAACTGTAAAAAGGGGCAGAATCTAAGAATGGCATGGAAAGACTAAAAAAGCATTTGACAGTATTCCACATGGTATACATTCATTTGATCGGCCTGTGGATGGTCGATCAGAATATGGTCGAAAGCAGTGTGGCAAAACCTCAAAAATGCAAATGCAATTGTTGCGAATCACAAAATATCCCCCCCTTTTTGAACCATGGTAGCACTTGTTTAGGTGGTAGAGCAGTCGGAAATACCACATTCGGTGTTTTGTACGACATGCCGACCGTTCGGCAATGAGAAATTTGGTAATAACACTCGGTGTTATACCCAATCTAGCAATGTTAGCTCAATCAAATGAATGTATTCCATTCCACATTCATGGATAAAAGAGTGCTTAAAAATGTATAAGATCCCACACATATCAATTACATTACAGTGACCATGAAATAATGGCAAACCACTTTTCAGTTAAGCTGTAATAAAGGACAAATTATAATTCCACGGATAAAAATTCAAAGGGGGGTATTTTAGGGTGACTCTGTCATCACTGCTCTTTTGTCTTGTCCTTAACCCATTAAGCTGTCTACTTAATAGATTAGGTCATGGCTACAATTTGGCTCCCAGAAAACAACAACGTGTAAATACTTCTTATCTCCTTTTTGTGGATAAGTTAAAACCATATATTTCATCCGATGAGAAACTGAAAGCACAATTGCAAATGGTCAAAACTTTTTCAGATGATGTAAGAATGTCATTTGGTCTTGATAAATGTGCCAAACCAACCTCTGAAGCTGGCACCTATCACCAAGAAAACATCAGCCTGAGGCAGGAATGTGATACAAAGGTTCTTGAGCAAGAGGGAGTGTGTAAGTATTTGGGGACTTATGAAAGACCAACAATAAAGCATGAACAAATGCAAATAAAACAGTAAAGACTAAAATCAATAGTGAAAACAGTGACAACGTCTAGGAACAAAGTCCAAGCTATAAACCAATTTCATCTTCCTGGCCCAATTTACATTTTTGGAGTCATTTACTGGCCCCAAAAGGTGTACAGAAACAAGAAGGATGCTTCATGATTATTAAATGTTTTATAAAAAATCAGTGTATACCAAGATTATATATTCCCCAATCTGAAGGAGGTATGAGCCTCCTTGAAACTGATTATATGTATAGATCTGCAATCATAGGACTGCATACATAACTGCTGACCTCACGAAACCCATATGTAGTGAAAGTTTTAAAACTTGAGGAGAATAGCTAAGATGACTTCCCTATTAAGTTTAGCAAAAGTATATCAGTGTCAAGCAGGAATGGAAATCAAACCAGAAGTAGATAAAAAATCAGACAGCAACTGAATGTACCAAAAAACAAAAGAAAGTATATAAGGTGAAGGATCAGATAAGAAGGCAAGAAATGTGGAAAATGTACAAATATAGTTGCAAGCACAGAAAACTCTTGGAACAACCTCACGTTGATCAGGAGTGAATGCAATAATGGTTAAGTAGAGGTGAATTTAAACCAAGAGATGAAAGGTTAATATTGGCAGCCTAAAACAGTGGACTATAGCTTCATAGGTTCATAGGAGGTTACTAAGCTAATGGCCTTAAGGCTTTTACAAGCCTAGCCATGTTATACCCATGTTCCTTAATTAAACTTGGTTAGATGGTCGTTATTCACATAGCAAGTCTATGATCAGCACCGGCTACCCATGTCCATGAGGAACATAGGTCAATTTGCAGTCTCCCACCCAGTTATATAGGTTGTGCTTGAATAGAGTCATTGAGTTGCTCTGCTTCATGTGAAATGGGAGTTTATTCCAAAGAAGCAGCAATTTCGGAGAGATATATCTGTCTCTTCAGCATGTTCTGTTAATGCCACATGCTAGGTTGAAACCCCTGGAGTGAGTAACTCTTGTCCCATTTGATTTGTGGAGATGCAGCATTTCCAAAAGGGCAGAATCAGAGACTGCCCTGTAGGCCAGACACAAGCCACTTTCAGCAGCCTATAAGATACAGAGCACTGTGACAGGGCTTTCCATCTTTCCATGTAGGTCATGTTCTGAAGGCCCTGAATTTTCTTAGTGAGAAATCTCCATGATCTCTCCAGTTGCTGCAAGTGTCTGGTAAGGTACATGCAAAAGGGAACATGTAATTCTGGTGGTCTGATGATGGTCGAGTACAGAGGAGTTATAACATCCTTAGTCTTGAATGTGATGCCTTTATTTATGAGGTGTGCAGCATAGAAGGCTTTACTTGCCACTGTGGACACAGGGAAATCAAAGTTTAGATTGTTATCAACTTGTGTTCCCAAATCTTGCACCACTGGGTTTGAGCTTAAGGAGGTGTTGTCAATATTGTAATTTGCAAATAATTCCTCTTTGCCAATGGGATAATAATGCAGTTTTTTGTGTTTAGTTTTAGTCTGTGGCTTTGGAACCAAACATTTGTCTGTGTTAGCCCCCTTTACAACATGTTAACATCAATGGGGGACTCAATGATCACACCCAGTTTGCAATCATGACCAAAGTTTGTAAGCCACAGGTGATCTACTTTCACCTGAACTTCTGAGAAATAGACTCCAAATAGTACAGGGCCCGCACTGGTAACTGGTCTAGTGGTAGAGCTGGAAATGGAATCCCCAACTTTGACAGTATGTGTTTTAATCCCCAGCTGGGAGAGTTTTTTAATGATAGCAAATGGGGAATTGTGTCAAAAACCTCAGTTAAGTCAAGATAGGTGGTATGTACTGTTGTGCCTTCATCCAGGACTTTGGTGACATTCTAGAAGTCCACCAGGTTTAATAAGCATGGTCTACCCTTACTGAAGCCAGACTTGGTCGGGTCAAGACTTTGAAGATCACTTATTTCCTTGTTGATAAGGTCCATGATGATTCTTTCCATGGCTTTGCAGATAAGGCTGGTTAGAATTATGAGTCTATAGTTCCCAGGGTTGGTTGATGGACCCCTTTTTTGCAAGGGGATTGCTGTTGCTATTCCCTACTCTGTTGAAACAAAGCCAGTACTCAGGCTGAGGTTCAACAGAGTGCCAAGTGATTCAGCTAAATTTAGTTTCAAATTGTTTAGTAAGCAGCCTGGGATGCTATCTGGTCCCATAGAGGCCATATTTTTGGCCTTGGAGAGCACGTATATGAACTGCTCTTTGGAGATACTAGGCAGAAGACTGGTGTCAGGTATACTTTGGGGTATGGCTGGTGGGACAAGGGAGTGAAGTTTGTGCCAAAACTGTCAGCTAGCAGATTGGCAATTTCCTTAGGTTCAGTATGAGTGGTACCATCCACTACAAGTTCAGCACATAGTTGTGCATTCCCTTTTAGATTTCGGACATAGCTAAACAATGTGTTATTATTGTCCTTAGCTAGGGATGCTAATTTAGCTTCATGATTAGCTTTACAGGACTTTACAAGATATTTGATTTTTGCTTGTTCAAGCTGTGGAGGATACTCCAACTGCTGAGTAAATTTCCTCTTTTTCTTAGATTTCAGTTTCTTTCTTTTGTTATATAACCTATTTATACTTAAGGTCCATCAGGGTGGGTGGTTTCTTTCAGGAGGACCTGGTTTTGATGCAGTTAGATATAGTAGAGTCTATACAATTGTTTTAAGTGTTTATACAGGACATTTCTGCACTCCTCTGTATAGGAGTCATTGTTGCCTGTCTTAGCAGGGGGTTTGAATCTTTTTATGCCATCACATAGTAGGCTGTAGTTTGCTTTGGAGACATTTTTCAGTTTTTTGCTCCTGTTGGGGTGTCACGTCCAACTGATACTTCGAATGAGACAGATTTATGGCCTGACCTTACCAGGGAGGGCAACACACAGGGGTTAGCACAGTGACCTCCCATGTTGGAGAACACTAAGTCTAGGGCATTTGAGCCCCTTGTGGGGGTGAAGACTAACTGGTCCAGAGCATTTGTATTGACTGAGTCCAGGAACCTCAGGGTGAGCATGTTTGCACTTATGTATATTGCCTAATCAGTGGAAGGATAGCTAAAATCTCCCACAACCAAGGTGTTTGGCTGTATAGTGAGTAACTGTAGCAAGTCCAGGTAGGCGGTGTGCTTCTTGTGGTTCATGGTGGGGGACCTATAGCTAGCAATGATGTGGTAGGGTGTTTCACCCATAGTTATTTGGACCTGAAGTAGCTCAAGGGAGCCATACTGTTTAAACAGTCTAGAGAGATATTGGTTCTTTCACAGTCATTTTGGAGTCTGAACATAAGGAAGAGATTGCAGCCTTGCATGACTGGGGTGCTCATTGCTGCCTTGAACCATGTCTCAGTAAATGCACAGACATCAGCATCTTCCAAGTTGAGGAGTGCTTCTAGGGTGCAGTTTCCTGTTCAGGATCCTAGCATTAAGAAGCAAAACCTTGATTTTGTCTGGAGTGGATTTTTTTATGTCAGGAATGTTATTGTTCTGACATTGCCTAAAAAGGCAATATGGGGGACACAAGTGCCTTTACCAGTATCTTAAAGTCTAGCAGAGACAGGTGAAGACCATCTCTGGCTAAGCAGTGTGGCCTGTGAACCATGTCTTCTCAGGCTGACAGATATTGGATCCGCTTGGACTGATGCCAGAAGCTAAGCCAATTATCAAAGTTAATCATTTTTTGTCTGTATTATGGCATCATCCTTGGAGAAGGTAGAATGCTGCTTAAGGCTAAGATTAAACCTGCCTGTAACACATAATCTGAGAACTCAGTCATGTCTTTCTTCATATAGTTCAGTGAGGTACATCTGAAGTCATTCACCCCCACATGGACTATGACAGAGTCATACTGGTACTTGTGGTTGACTGACTTGAGTGCTTGGGTGACTTGATGAATCCTAGCACCTTACAGACAGCTCACCTACTCCTTATCCAGCCTGGAGAGGGAAACATCAGTGGGCCTCACAATGGAGTCACCTATTACCAGTATATAAGGTTTTGTGGTGTGACGCCTTATGGACTTACTTGTTGAGATACGGTTGTGCATGTTATTATGTTTTGTGTTTGTTTTTTTCCATTGTTATGTGTGTAAGTGGTTTCCGTTTGGGAATTCTTGGATCTTTTGGCAAGTTACTAATGAATACCTCAGCATGTGTAAGTTTATGTGTCATGTCCTTATTTAGAGTGGGAAGTGTGCATGTGCGTGTGTGTGTGTGTGTGTGTGTGTGTGTGTGTGTGTGTGTGTGTGTGTGTGTGTGTGTGTGTGTGTGTGTGTGTGTGTGCACGTGTGTGTTTGTGTTGACAACCTATTTGGCATTCGATTTGTCCTTATGTCAGAGTCTTGCCTCCAATTTCATGGCGTAACTAATCTCTCACATAAATTATTCATTTGTTTCAGGAATAAGTGGTTGTCAATATACATCAGCCAATTGCTAGATTGCCTCAGGATGCCCATATCTATCAGGTTGGATGGAGAGATGATGGGAAATTGCCCATCCATGATAGCAGGTTCTTACTGTATGTTTTATTAGGGAAGAGAATGGATAAGTTTGATAGGACTATGCTGGTAGTCCCTAGACTACAAGAAGCACCTATGCTTTGTGTAGGCTAAGGTTAAATAATAAGCAACACTGCTCAGTGCCTGAGTTGCTTCTAGAGCAGCTGAAAAGCTTGGAAGGCTTTCACTGAGAGCTGTTTAGGAAAAACTGAGGATCTAGGCTTTTGCATTTATACAGGGCACTGCTATCTGCTGCTGAATGAAGAGCAGCACTGTGCTAATGTGATGCTTAAATACGTGCAAATAGAAATGTTTTAAGCTAACTACCAATCCGGAAAGTACACAATAAGCCTTTCACTAGCAATCCCCAACTCAGACAGGTTAGATCAGCATACGTTTGCCACAAGGGCACAGAAAAACACCTTCTGAATGTAGCATAGCTGGTTTGGAGTCCATGTGTAACAAGACCACACAAACTAACTACAAAAGCCCTGCATCTAACAGATACAATGTAATATAGTGCAAAACAGCAGCAGATAGTACAGTTTTCTTTTTTTTAAGTGCTAAAGTATAGTCACAGTATATAAGAGAAGTACAAAAACAAATAGATACATTAAAAAATAAATAAATACATAAATACTTACAACCCTTTTGTGTGTTTCCCAGCTGCAATAGACCAGGTAAACACCTACAGCCACTAGATTAATAATGCCAGTCCTAATGTAAAAGCACAGTAACAGAATGTCTGGAGTAAAGTGCTATCACAAACAAACAAACAAACGTAAAGATATGGATACAGCAATGTACTTTAAACAGCTTATAAAAGTGTGATTATTCAATAAAAGTACTTTGCTTTGTATAAATTAGCCAAGACCCACTAAATTGTGCAGAATTTAAAAATGCAACAAAACCAAGAAAAGATGATTAATAAGCCTTCCAGCCAATAAAACTACATGCAGAAATCTCAAGTGTTTCTCCAGCTTACTCAGACCAGGCTGCCTTCCAGTGCACTAAATGGAAAATCCACTGACCTTGAAGAAAAAACAAGTGCTTGCTAGGGTGTAAAAACAGGGTCTATATTATATATTCGAATGCTTAAATGTTCAAATCGCTAAAGATTGACCTTTAGTGATCGAACATTTAAATATTCGAATAGAAATAAAAATAAAAAAAAAAAAAAAAAAAAAAAAAACAACTAAAGGGTGCACTCTCCATACCCCCGCTACTTAAATATACCAACTCCAAGATCTTGCTATAGTGCAGGGAATGGGAAATGTTCCATTTCCACACTGTACCACACTGAAGTGTGACCTCGGAGTCGGTTTATTTAAGTAGTGGGGGGGGTGCAGGGGGGCTTGCCCCCTGCTTAAACCATTCCCTTTTTCTTTTTTTTTTTTTAATATTTTTTTTTACATATTCGAACATTTGAATGTTTGATCACTAAAGGTCGATCTTTAGCGATTCGAACATTTAAGCGTTTGATTATGTAGTATATACCTTAAAAATACACTACTTTATCCAACAGCTAGCTAGAGAATGACTTCAGATGAAGTAAATCAGTAGAACAGACAATGAGGCAAAATGCAAGTACAAGGAAAGGAAAATAAATAATTCAAATGACTAATTCAAGATATCATCAGCAGTGTAGAAAGGAGAGCTTATTAACTCAATTTACAGTAGGGCTGGGAAGCTTAAAATCACCAGGTTTAAAAAGATCAACAAACTGGGTGGGAAACCCTAGCAGGGAATCATCAGCAATGCTTTACTTTATGCAGGCTTGACATCTTTCAGATGTTGGTTTACAAAGACCATTGAACATGTGGGAGAAACAGACAAATGTAGGTTTTGTAAAACAGAACTGGAAACAGTCGTACACTTTGTTGCTGGTTATGATATTCTAATGGCAAAAGTACTGCATACTGAAAGGCATTAGAATGTGGCAAGACTGTGGCATTAGGGATTGTGCAAACATTATAATATCGAAATTGCCGAAAAAAAAACAATGGAAACATAAGCCACAAAGCATTATAGAAAATGATGAAGTTTATATTACCCAGAATGATACCACAGTATAAGGACAAAATGATTGACTTCAACAATTGGCTAAGCTTCTGGTATCATTCTAAGGGAATCCAGTATCTGTCTGCCTGGGACGACATGATCGACAGACCACTATGCTTTGCCAGAGATGACCTGCACCTGTCTCCCTTGGGATTCCAGATACTGGCTAAGGCTCTTGCCACCCCTATAGTGCCTTTTTTAGGCAAGGTTCAAATGACAAATTCACCAACATAACAGGTACAAGCAAGCAAAATCTGAGGGTAATGCTACTCAATGCTAGATGTCTAAACCTCAAAATGCACTCATTCGAGGCACAGCTTAAAATGGAGAGCACTGACATCTGTGCAGTGACAGAGACCTGGTTCAAGGCTCCAGAGAGCACCTCTGCATTACCAGGCTATAATTCATACCACGCCTTTCAGCCAACTAACCTGGACCGAAACATTAAAGGTGCAGGCATGTCCATATTCATTAAGGAATTCCACACCTTCAGACTAGTTGCTCAGCATAATGCATCTGAGATTATCCAAGTGCAACTAACTCTGGGAAAGACCGCAATCCAAATTGTAACTTGCTACAGATCCCTGACCATGCCCTAGGATTCCCACTCGTCATTTCTTGATACTCTGGAAAATATTAGGGTACAACCCAGCACCCTAATAATGGGTGATTTCAACTATCCCACCATTAACTGAGTAAACTACTCATGTACCAACTCTTTTGCTCAACGTTTTCTGGAATTCATAAATTCCAACGCCTTGGATCAACTTATCCACAACCCCACTAGGGGCAGCAATATCCTAGACCTGGTCATTACCAACATGGGCGACCCGTGTTCCACACCAGAGGTCAAATTCCTCATTGGTCAGATCCAACCACAAGCTAATCACCCTAGACATGCACACCCTGCTCCCACCCCCCATTAGGGAAACCACCGTAAAAAATTTCTCCAAAGCCAACTTCACGCTTCTTAAGACAGAAGTGGCAAACTTCACGACACCCATCCAGACGGACAACAGTGGTACGACTGCTGAATCCTACACAAATGCACTTTATAAGCACTTACACAAGTGCATGGATCGTGCTATCCATAACAGAACCAAGATGCTATCTTCCAAAAAAGGAAGCCAATGTGGTGGTCCTATGCCATAAACAAACTCTACAACAGAAGAAAGAAACTGCTGCAAAAAAGAGTAAAATCCCATGATTGGAGGAACTCCCTGGTCAGCCTCAGTAAGAAGCTGAGATCCATCATAAAATCCTCCAAAGCTAGTTACAAAAACAGAATCAGCACTGTTTCTAAAGACAACCACAAAGCAATCCATAGCTATGTCAAGAATCTCAATGGCAACACTCAGATCTACTCTGAGTTACAGCACAATGGCACTAAATATACAGACCCAAATGATATTGCCAATATCCTGGCAAATAAGTTCAGTGCTAACTTTACCCCCCCTCACCCTCTAAAGGGCCCATCTCTATACAGGAAGAATGCAAAGTTCCTGTAATCACGGTTGCACAGGTAAAAATCACACTCTCCAAAGCCAAGAACACAACATCCATGAGACGTGACAACATCCCAGGCCGCGTTTTACATGAACTACAGAACAAATTGGCACCCCACCTATGTACCATGCTCAATCACAGCCTCACCTTAGGCTTTGTGCCCACTGAATGGCACACAGTGATGTTTATCCAACTCCACAAAGGGGGATCCACCACGGACCCCGGGAACTACCACCCCATTAGCCTAACAAGCCTGGTCTGCAAGTCATGGAACATATCATCATGGAACTTATAAACAAAGACATTGGTAATCTCCAAACTCTGGACCCCACCCAGTTCAGGTTTGTAAAAGGCAGATCATGTCTCCTAAACTTGCTAGACTTCTTTGAAGCAGTCACCAAAGCCACAGATGAGGATAAGGTGGTTCACACAGCCTATCTAGATCTCGCCAAGGCTTTCAACACCATTCTCCACTCTGGAATTATAGATAAACTCACTAAACTAGGTATACATTCCTATGTCACAAGATGGGTTGCCAACTGGCTCACTGACAGAAACCACACTGTGAAAGTAGAAGACTCCAAATCTGACTTCAGACCAATGACAAGTGGAGTACCACAGAGTTCAGTCCTGGGTCCTCTCCTGTTTGGTATCTACTTCTCTGAAGTACAGGCTAACACAGAAGGACTTTGGCTAATGAAGTTCGCAGATGACTGCAAACAAGGAGCCATAATCAAAACTCCTAACGATGTGGACATTCTACAAAAGGGCCTCACTGAGACAGATGCCTGGTGTCAAAGCCATGGCCTCAAGCTCAATGCCAAAAAGTGCATTGTCATCCCTTTTGGTAAAAACTCTGTAGCCATGAACTACCACATACTTGGTAGTCTACTTAACACCAAAAGTGTGAAAAGAGACCTTGGGACACAGGTGCACAGCAGTCTCTCCTTTGATAATCACATCACCACAGTAGTAAGGAAATCCTTCTAAGTGGCACTCCTCATCACAAAAGGTTTCTCATCTAGGAAAAAAGAGGTAATTGTTCCTCTCTACTCATCACTCATTAGACCCATTATAGAGTACAAGACATCTACAATAACTGGAAATGCCGCAGAAATACCTCACATAGAGGATTACTGGCCTCAAACAGATGCCCTAAGCAGAATGTCTCAAAATCTCCAGCTTTAGTCCATCGCATATCACCTACTCAGAGGCTATCTCTGCCTAACATACAAAGTTATGTCAAACCCAGAGCTGTTGGATAAGCTCCACTTAAAGAAATCCCAGTCTCTCCAAGCTACATGCTCTAGGGACCTAAACCTTGTCACCACAATAAATAGAACATGCTGGAGGGATAGATTCCTGTCCCAGAGACTTCCCATACTCTGGAACAAACTACCTATATATATATCAAACAAAGCTCCTCATTAGCACTCTTCGAGAAAAATCTTGATGATTGGATGGGAAATAGGAAATTCACCCTGGGGATCAATTCTGTGACTCTGCTCGACAGGGCCACAGGGAAATAATTTTCTTGGGTGGCGAAAGCCAGGGTACCTTTTTGGCTAAGCTTATATAGGCCCTAGTGTCAATAGCCTAGTACCTACCTATGAACCTATGAACATGGGATCACCCATTACCAACAGTTCAAAAAATAGATGCAAAAAAACCAGATACAGTAGTCCATGAAAAGAAGACAAAAGTTGCATTAATCACTGAAATTGCACCATCCAGTGATTACAGTGTCTTATGTAGAGAGAGATTTGCAAGCAGAAATGAAGCCAATGTGGAAGAAGGATAGCCAGATAGTCTCAATACCAAACAGTACAAGCAATGGGTCTTATAAAAAGAATTTACAATCATACTTAGAAATATTACCGATACATGTAACTCCATATGAATTGCAGAAGGAGTCATTACTAGGCACATTGCAGGTGCAGCGAAGACCACTTCTGGCTAGCATCAAAGATTGAAACAATACGAATTTCATGAACTTTAATCGTACTTTGACTTAGAAATGTGATCCATTCCCATTATGGTATTAGAAAACCAAAAGACTTGGCAAAATTAAAAAAAAAGGATCAATTAACATGAAGGAGTGATCCCAACTCCCATATTCCTGCAAGGTCAACTATTTTACATACCAAAGTAAATATCTTCAGCACGGACTATTTTTATACTGATAGTACTCTTTAAGTTCTAGGTCTTAAACTGGATTTTATGAATCACAGTAAACACAGTAACTATTACATTTGTAATATTTTATAAACAACTTACAATATTTCAGCAACTACTCAAGTTGAACACATACTGTCAGCTACATTTGATTCATCCAGCTGAACACTTTCCTATGAGACAAGTAGATTTGTCTGTGCTACTTGATTGTTGAGATATTTATAAACATTTTTCATTTATGACAATATAAATAGTATATGGACAAAAAAATGAATATCTCTTTACTTGCACTAAACAGAGGTCAAATATCAATATAGTTGTGTTTGCCATCAAACTTTAAGATGAAATCTTTTAATACATTGTATGTGCCATTGTTTTGGAATTTTAATACAAAATTTGAAAAAGCAATATTTGACACCTAGAGGCATCATTAGGTTGTAACAGCAGAAAAACTTGGAGTTGTCACTCAGCAGTAATAAGCTAACAAAATCACACAACTGTGCATCACTAAAGAGCTGGCCCACTTGTTAATGACCTGAATTGGAGTTTAAGTCCTCCTTCAGACTCAGAGGTTTACTTGTTAGCCAGATTCTTCATCCCAGACCTTTGACTTAGGTTTTGCCAAACAGGCCAGAGAGTGAGAATGGTGATTTCTGTATAGCTAGAACAATTTTTGGGCCTTCTGTCTTAAAGGTGGAGTGTACTAATGCAGCTTCCCATCTCCAATGTTGTATCACCTTTTTAATGTAACATTGAAGGGGTACATTTTCCACACAACGCTAACCATCTTCAGAAATGCTATTACAAAGCTCTCTGAGCAGCGCAGTGACTTTGGCAACACAAAGAGACCGCACTCAGGACAAGACTTTGGTGCTATTCTCCAGAAAGGAGGTTACATTTTTGGTTAAAGACCTCCTCAAAATATTTCTTGCACCTCTCACTAGTTTTCACAGTAGTGGTAATGTGTTCCCCTGTTCTTGGTTAGGACTTCATGGTTTAGGCCACAGCTCCCTTTCCTGAGATTCTGAATTGTCTGCCTTAAAAGCTTTGAGATTATCACACAGTACTTCTCCTTAGCCTCCCCAAACTCTTCATGGCAAAAAAACACTGAACCTTTTCACTGTTGTGGTCTTTCTTACTGGATATTAATATCCATTGAATATATCAGACCATTAAAATGAAAACTGCTTAATGCTTTTTTGCTTCCCCAGGGATTTAGTATGACTTTTTGATAAAGTGTGCTTGTTGTTGTAGTTGTTTGTTGTTATCCTTGAGAGGTAGATCAGTGTTGTTTTTTTTATTATTGGTTTTATATCCAAACTCCTCCTTCTTAATCCAACTTTTGCTTTAGAACTTACCCTTACAGTCGTTTTGGGTCATTGTCTCTGAAATAAATATAGAAATCCCTGTGCAAACATTGACTCTAAGGCCATTTTTCTGCTATTGACCACTGAAGAGTCACACATCTGCCATTTTGATTGCCATCAACAATCCTTATCTACATTTCCTTATCTACATTTCCTTATTTAAAACCAATTGAATTTGGTCTTCAACAGAGTCTTTTCAACTTCAGCAGGTAAACTTTTATTGGGCGTAGGAGATGTGTTCAGCCTGCACAGAAACTCTTGCTGTTCATTTGAGTTTCCTAGGTCTGTAATGCTGATTACAGCTCACCTACAACTGATGCTCATTTAACACATGCTATAAATACTTGTGACCTTGTCAAGAGCCCTATCACTGTAGCCCAAGATATACAGCTAACAAGTTATATACAATCCATGACGTCTACATGGTGTTCAGTAACAACTCAAGAAACCAGTCAGGCTCAAAATTAGAAAGGCCTCCTTCCCAGTTTCACCCCTCTGTGCATATCCATCATTCTCTAAGTAAACACAGTAGCTTCCAAGCTGGAATACAGAATCAGTGGGTAGCCCTTTCTTGCGAATCTGACCACCATATCCAGAAATGCTAATTACTCTGTGCAGCCGTTGGACAATGAAAGAGTTTCTTGTTTGTCACTTGCATTCAGATTATGAAAGCCAATAAGAGAGGTAAAAATCAAACTGCACAATATACAGACTGGGATATGTGGACATCTCCACACCCTCTAAGTGTCTCTAACGTGAAACTACTCCTGAAGAGGAAATAAACTATTATTGGCTAACAAGCGTTGGTTCAGTGCCACTTCTGAGAAACAAACTATCCCTTAGGGAACACAATTACTCCTTGAGAGGCAACCAAGACCCCAGTATTAGTCTTGCTAAACCACCCTATAAATTACTCTGAAGACTTAAATATCAAAAAAAAATAAATAAATAAAATAACACCTTGCAGGACTACAGGATTTTATGTGGCCCTGTTGGGAAATGAAGAGAAAAATCTGATCATCTGGGTTAGTAACTTGACTGAGGGTAATGAGGACATCGGTAACAATGTAATTGTTTAGTCAGATGTCAGTTCATCAAATACACCAGATGGTTATTCTACAGCATTTGTGACTATATTTTGTTTGAATTGTTTGTTAGATTGCTAATATCATTGACAAGAACTGGACCTTAGACAGAAACCACAGTGAGCTATTCAATACATCTGGATTAAAACCCTAATTTGCATACAGAACAGGGAAGTTTTTTAAAGGTATTTTGAAAACTGTTTGCATTTAAAATTCCGAGGAAAGGTTTAGTGACCACAGTATGTATAATCTTGGTTGACTGACTCGTGTTGCCAAACCTCCAATTGTGCGAGTCCTGGTTCAGCGAATGCACAGTGCATTTGCACAGATGAAGTTGATCTTGTAACTTGAGATCACGGTACAGGGGAGATCGGAAAATGTCCCCTTTTCCCCAGTGTAGTGCAATTTCAGAGTTGGCATATATAATGTGCAGGGGGTGTGGGGCGGTGCAGTTGGGCTTGCCCCACTGCAAAATCATCACGTAATGTGGTGTGCAGTGTCAGACTGCACACCACGTTTGTCGAGAAAGATGAAATTTGCAACTGGAAGTGTGTTTGCGACATTCTGACCTTCTCAACATTCCGTGTTCTACTTTTTAGTCGATATTTAAGGTGAGGATATCTTTTGAGTGTCGACTATATGATAGTAAACCTTTGAAAACACTAATAATCTAGTCAGTTACAAGAAGTATGGGAACTGCAGCCAGTTCAGCCACATGTTGGTAGCTGACATTGCAGTGGTTGGAACAGGAATTTATTAAGGTTAGAGGATTTTTTTTAATTCTAACACTAATGGTGTAATTTATTTATCTGTATGCTGACAGTGTACAGGCTTCTATGTCAGCAAGACCGAGAGAAAGATTACAGAGTGTGTTTATGAAAATTTTCGCAACTTAAGTAACAGTAAGGAAAAGAGCAGCGGTGCCCTTTTTAAACAGATATCAAATCACCCTACTCACAGTTTGCATTCTTTCAGTTTGGGAAGGATTACTGAGAATCCCAACAGAGGTCCTGGGGATTGTTCTTAGAGAAAAGGGAATTGTGATGGCAGCTTTATCTCAATGCAGGGAGTTTCCCTGTGTTGAATGATATGATTTAAGTTTCATGCCTTAGTTTAAATTTTATGTACCTATTTACTTATATGTATTAATTAATATTTTAAGTTATTTGCCAATTATTCTTGTGGAATTAACACTACTGTTTTATAATAGGGTTGGTACATTTAAAACATTGGAATTGTTTTCATTGAATTAAATATATCATGATTTTCCAGAAGGTTTTAAATGTTTTTGTGGAAAGGATGTTCCTATTCAGAAGAAGTCTCTGAATTAGCGGGACAAAAGCACATCATTTTTTAAATAACCTTGTGTGACTACAGTATCGTCCGGCAAGATGTTTTTTAATATATATTTCAGTTTGGAATACATGTTGGCATGCAGTTTGGATTCTCTAGACAAAGGCCAGCGCTATGGAACATGCTGCTACCTGAAGTAAGATGTAACAAAACATTGGGTACCTTCAAGAAATCACTTAAAGAATTGCTTGTCCAAAAAGTGGGGTTCAAGTTCTTCTGTGATACTGGTTAAACTTTGACTGTGATCAAATTTAACCAAACCTAATCAACATTACCAATTTAAATTTTAACCAAATGATCACATACTACATGATCTGTCTGTCTACGCTGTATATATTATAAATACTGTAAATATACTCTGATATGAACTAACAGCCTATTAGTACTCTAACAAACATAAAGGAATGATTTAAGCTTGTTATCTTCCTTCTTAATTATGTCTTGCAATTTTGTATAAATAATTGCTGCATACTTCCTTACTCTCTACCTTTTGTACCCACGTCATGACTGAAAAGGTTATGTGAATCAGATAACCCATTTGGTTATCAAAGTGTAAAATAAAATTAAAAAAAAAATTAAATGCTCTATGCATCTGTAAGAGTGACTGTATCTATCAGTTGCTTTTTACTCTTTTATAATACCCCAGATTCCTTCATTTCCATTGATGTAACAATCTGCATCCCTAAAGTCAATTTTTCTTCCCAGGGTCTAGGTTACAGAAATCCACCAGTCTTACACTTGTCACACTGTACAATGCAGCACTTAATTCCTACCCTTAAATTTTCATGTGCTATCTCCAGGAGATGACTTCACATAGCCATTCAGATTGAAACAGACTTATTTATATGGGTATCTAGTCACTGTTTATAGTCAGACACCACCCACAGGCCTTGCTCCAGTGCTGTGTATCCCACTAACCCTATTTTTTATAGTGTTCTCTTAGATAATGCAGAATCATTTATCATCTGTCAGTCATTCTTTGTCTAGTTCTTCACAACAAATTGACCTCACATTGCTCCAGATGGTGTAGCCGCAGGATTCACTGGAGCATATAAACCTATTACACAAGACAAACTGAGGGTCATAACTTTATAGCTCCATTAACTATATTCCCAAGTTTCTGACTTGATATGCGTCAAGAACTGAGGAAAAAAAAAGAAAGGTACGTTCTTCTTCATCATTTTTTTCTTCTTCTTTCCTGATGTGTCCTTCCTCAACTTTGCATTCATTAAGGAATTAAGTCATTTGGGTGGCCATGGTGGTGCAGAGGTTAGCGTTGCCACCTCACAGCAAGATATTCTCCGGTTCGATCCTCAGCTGGGGTGCCTTCTGTGCGGAGTCTGCATATCCTCCCTGTGGTTGCATGGGTTTCCTCTGGGTGCTCCGGTTTCCTCCCAAAGACATGCTGTAGATGGATTGGACACTCTAAATTGGCCTTGTGTGTGTGTGTGTGTGTGTGTGTGTGTGTGTGTGTGTGTGTGTGTGTGTGTGTGTGTGTGTGTGTGTGTGTGTGTGCCTTCTGTGGAAGGTTGGGCACCGGGCTGGCAACTCGACACTGTAAAAACTCCACTGCCAATCATGATTGGGCAGGAGATCCACTGTGGTGACCCCTAACCGAGAAAAGCCAAAAGAAGAAGGAATTAAGTCATTTCCCTGACCAACACCCCTCAGCTGTAAGTTGGGGGCCAAATAAAAGATCTGTACCTTGAGCTGGTGCTTCTCAACTTTAAATTAAGAAGCAAAATCCTTTAACACTGAAAGTTCCCCTGAATTCTAAGCTGCTTGAAGAGAAAAAGTTTTCTTTGTGCATCTTGGATAAATGAATACACACGCACACACACACGCACACACGCACACACGCACACACACACACACACACACACACACACACACACACACACACACACACACACACACACCAGCCAGACTCTTAATTTTCTGACTACCATCACTAGTTGGAGCATTTATTCAGGCAGATGCACAAACACACACACACACACACACACACACACACACACACACACACACACACACACACACACATGGCCCCCAACTTTAATCTGCTGGAAGGGGGGGGTAGTTTTCTATTTAAATACCTTGGATGAACCAATAAACAGTCTTCAGTTAAGGTTGTTGTAGAGAAAGGGTTTTGAATGGTGAGGGAGTTTCAGTGTTCATAGATAAATACTAGGCTAGATGCTCTCCCGGGGTGTTTTACACCTAGCCAATTTTTAACGATGAGAATCAGAGCCTGTACCTTGTATCTTTGAGGTAAGCACTTTAATCATTATGGCAAGCTTTCCCCTTGGATGCTGTTATCCAGATAAAAATGATATTGTGAGTGTAACAGTAATGGGGAAAAGATAAGTAGTATATAATAAAGGTCATTTCTATCGAACTGCACAAACTGCTTACTGCAAATAGCTATCTATATTAGTAACAAGCATAACTCCAGCGTGATTAATAACGATGATGCTCTGCACTTTATCCAAGTACAAACCACCATATTCAAAGTCCTACACCATATCCTAGCAAAGTATAGGTTATCCTGTCTTTCTATGAATCCCATAGCTTGTCCCTAGACCTGATGGAGACAGTCACCATTAAACCAAATACCCTAATCATGGCAGACTTTAACTAGCCTTTAAATACTGGGAATCATACTCACAAGCACAATGATTCCCACACTTTATTTACACAGATACCCCTGACCAGATAGTATGCACACCTACTAGAGGCTCAAACATACTGGACCTGGTACTCACCAATAAGGGAGAGAGCTGCATCCCTTCCAGTGTCGCATCTTCAGACAAAGCTGCCTCGTCCTACATAAAAATCAGCTTGATAACCTGAGCAAACCCTGTAACAGTTAGGAACTATTCCAAATTAAACTATGTTGTATAAAGTCATAGTTCATCAAAATTCAGTGCCACTCCCAACCCAGAGTTCACAGCAACCTGTCAGTATTTGCTCACAGAGGGCCCGTACAACCATATTAATGACTGCATAGAGGCTGCTGTACCTACTAGAAGTAACCCAAAACAAACTCTAAAAACAAACCAGACTGGTAGAATCCAAACATTAATAGGGTATATAACAAAAGGAAAAACGTCATGGTTAAAATCAAGAAGAGCACCTCCCATGACAGGAGATGTCAAACTAAACAGGAAACCAAGAGGACTAATTAAGTCAAACAAGTTCAATTATGAGGTCAAGGTAGCCTCACAGGCTAAAAACTACCACAATGCACAGCTGTGTCCAAAACCTCAAAGACAGTACACATCAGTATGGTGAACTGGTGGTCACTGCTGTTACCTTCACTGAGCAGAGTGACATAGCAAATTTGCTGGCTGTTAATTTCAACTCATACTTCACCCTCCCAGACCCCCCCCCCCAACCTTTCCCCATGAAATACATACTAGCATAACCCTCTCAAAAGACCTATTAGCCTGACTAGTCTAATATGCCAAGCCATGAAATGAATTACCATTGAAACGATCAACAAAAGCACAGGCAACCCTTACACTAAACCCAACCCAGTTTGGCTTTGTCAAGTGAAGGCCATGCCTATTAATCCAGATAGACTTCTTTAAGAAGGTCATCAAGGCAACCAATGAGGGGAAAACGGTGTATACTGCCTACCCAGACATGGCTAAAACATTCAATAAAATACCCCACTCAGGTATAGTTGATAAACTCACTAAACTGTGCATAAAACCCTACATAACTTGGTGGACTGCCAGCTGGTTCAGAGACAGGAACCAGGAAGTCAGGATTGGTTTGACCACTTCTACTAAGAGACTGATCAACAGCAGGGTATCTCAGGGCTCCATGCTGGGACCACTTCTATTTGGCATCTACTTCTCAGAAGCAAAGGCTTATATTAAAGGTCTTTGTCTGACCAATTTTGCAGATGACTGTAAATTGGGAGCTATCATATATTCCCCCATGAGACAAACATCTTGCAAGAGGGTTTAACACAGACAAAGGACTGGTGCTAAAGCAACAGATTAAAACTCAGTGCCAAGCAATGCATTATGGTGCTGTTTCGGAAACTGCCACCCAGGATATTTACTCCATCGATAAGACAACCCTAAGAGTTGACACAGTAGTCAGGGATCAGGGAATATATAGTGACAGTAATCTGGCCTTTGTCCAACATGTGGCCAAGGTGCAAAGCAAATTATTTCATGTCACTGAACTTGTAAGTAGGGACATCACAACTTGGTCCAAGTAGGTCATACTGCCACTTTATTTGGCCCTCATCAGTCCCATCATTGAGTGTAATGACCCTTTGGAATGTACCTGACCAGACATATAAAACAGCTGGAATGCCCGCAAGGGTTTCATACCAGCAGAATCCAGACTATAAACACAAATTGCCTTAAAGACCCATCTCTGTACTCTGTCTTCTACATGTTACTGAGAGGTGAGCTATGCCTTGCTTACTAGGCATTTTTGGATACATCTCTGACAGATCTTTTGCACATCTGCAAAATGAACAGTATCAGATCCACTAGATCCAAGGATTTAGATTTTGCTTGTGACAGAAATAAGACATGTTGGTGAGACATTAATGTGTCTCAGAGGATCCCCATGCTTTGGATGGGAAATTGGAAATTCACCCCAGGTCTGGCCTCCATGTCTCTGACAGACAAAGGTAGACAGTAATGCCCAAACTAATATACAACCCCACACACCGAACCTCTAGAAACTTCCTAATACAACCCATCCTAATAAATGCTATGGTATATAGGGGCACAATTGCTTTGGGTTGCATGGCTAAGCTCATAAAGGTCCCTATACACCTATGAGCCTATGAAGCTATATGCACCCTAACATCACATATTTTGGGCATTATATTAATGTAACCTGTATTAACCTCAGTAGCTCTCCTTTAAACCATCATTGCCTGCCTTGTTTTGTCAACAGTTATGAAAATTATAACTTGATGTTTTATATTGTTTGATTCATTATTATTGTTTTACATTTCTGTTATTTTCTTGTATTATATTTGATATTACTCTTAAAAATTGTAAATAATATACATGATGCCACATCATGCAACATTATGCTATAACTCTTTATTGCAAAAGTGTACGGTAAACCTTCATTGTATTCAGGGTTACAGCTGAAATGGATTTGTATTGAACAAGTTAAGTACCCCAGTTTACAAACAAATAAATAAAAATCCCAACTGCCACAAAATATTTGCAAGCAAGGTTGAGTCCAGACATAATAGATGATAAATGTGAATCAGCAAGCTTTTGTTTCAGACAGTTATTTCTTTATTTATGCATTCTGATCTATCTAATATGTTAGGTGGGCTGGTCTATTCAGCCATGATAAGAGCCATATGGCAGTGACATGTTATAGCATGACAGATGCATTTTACAAAGTCGTATTTACAGAAGAATACACAATATTCTTACAATATGCAGTTTTATAATGCTCAGTTTATCAAATATGTATTAAGGCTCTAAGCTGTAGATGAGTCTCGTATTTGATTCCATGAATTTCAAATTACATATTGTGAGACTCCGAACAAGTCACATAACCAGGCAGTGCTTCCAAATAAAGTCCAGTAGACCTACCCACTTAAAAAAATAAATAAATAAAATATTTATGACAACAAAAATATCTCATTATTTCTGTAGAATAAGACTGCTGCATTTAGAAAGCATAACACGTATACAGTATCCTAGAAACAAACTAGAAACAAACAAGATATATACTGTATAAAAAAAACTAAAATGTAGAGTTCAGGCATATACATGTTTTTTTGCAGGCTCAGTAACACAAAAGAGAAAGATATATATATAATGGCCTTACATCAATTTATGCAAATCACTGAAGGGTTATTTTCACCGTGAATGTGCTTGTCTATATATTACAGAGAACATGCATAATAAAAGGAGCTATGGCACCAGCATATAAATTATACTAAATAATAAAATGAAAAAATTATAGAGATAGAAAAACATTAGTTACCTAGAATGTCCTCCCATATGGCATGAGAAGCACATACAGTCTCCACTGATTAAAAGTTAATTTAGATATTGATGTTGACCTAATATGTTACAAATATCAGTTGTGTGCTTAGGGTAAACTGTTTTCCTTGCATAAGAATAAGTGCATGTGTTACATTGGGAAGTCTATCCAGCTGCTCATTTAAGTAATGTTTTACATTTTAGTTTCCTTTTTGGTTTGTACTCTAGCATTGGTCTGTAGTGACATGGCAAGTATCGTGGTTAATTTGTCACCATCCTGCCATTCTCTTAAAGATTTATAATATCATTTCTCTGATATGATTTTCTGTAATAATTTTTTTTCTTTTTGTAATGTTTTATTACCTTATAATACATTATCACAAAAGCAGGCAAAGCAGAAACCTAATATAAGGAAATCAGTATTAATAAAAACATAGAAAACACCTCTCCATCTTCTGACATCCCCAGAAAAAATCATCACATAATCAGTCTTCAAAATATTCTTCAGTCAATACCATCTGAGAACTTATTTGCCTTGCAATCCTTCCACACACAAAGGAATGAGCATTTTAGCAAGAGGTCAAGTCTTCCTGCAACACCAGTATGTTACCTCCATGGTCATACATGATCCTTATCATCATTAACCACCTTTTTCCGATTTTCTAGATGGAGTCAGGGTACCACTTCACTTGTCTCAATCTCTTCCTGACCAATGCCACTCTCCTATCCTCTTCAACACTCATCCCTGACTGTCGCAGGTTTTTTCTCACACAATCCATCCACCTCTTGGCTGGACATCTTCATTTCCTCTTGACTTCTTCCTGTCTGTCCCAATTCTTCTTCAGCAGATTGTCTTCTGCTTAACTGCACATGTGCCCAAACCACTGTAATCTGCTCTTCTTGACCTTTTCTGTGATTGTAGCTACATTGGCTTCTGCTCTTTTGTCCTCATTTCTTCATCTGTCCTATAGTGTGCATCCTACTACTTAACTCAGGCACTTTATCTCCATCACCTCTAGCTTAATCAATGCTCTACCTTTACTGCCCAGGTCTCTGTACCATACAGTAGTACTGGTCGCACCACTGTTTGTACACCTTACTTTTCAGCTTCTTTGGCGTTCTTCTGTCAAATATTATACCTGGCACTCTTACCAGTTGGCTGCACCCACTTTTGTTCTAGGTCTGACCTCTTCATTCAGACTTCCCTTCTCTTCCCCACCCTTCCCAGATACATTTTATGTAATTTATTATTTTATTTTAGGTTTGTTTACTGGGATACTCCAACGGGGGGGGGGTAGCCCATTTTCAGTGGATGCCTGGGGGGAAAAGCCCCACAAGTTACAGAGAATACACAATATAAAAAATAAAAACACAGGTTAAGACAAACATCCTTAGCTATTATAGTTAATAATAACTGCAGCTGTGATAAAAAAATCATAATATTAGAGGAACATGGCCACACTTATGAAAATAAAATTGCAATATTTAGAGAAACATAGTGTGGTTGAAAACAGGATATAGTTAGGAGTATGTATTAGTGGTTAAATGTAGGACTAAGAGCCATAAGGTTAACTTAGTCAGTCTAAATATGTTGTAGGGATAGCACTAGGAAGTACTGAGTAGAGAGTGGTCAGCCAGGATTTAGACAAGAGCAGAGTCAGGACTTAACTAGGTGGGACTTCAGAAGTGTTTTAAATTGTTGGGGGTTAGCAGTGGTTAGTGTACTTAGGTTGGGTGGTCAGAGTCCATGTCTTGGAGATATGACTGGAGTAGAGTGAATCTCCATAGATGTTGTTAGCCTTTGTGACTTGTAGCAGAAGTTTGTTGGAAGATCTGAGTTGCCTTGTATTGGATTGAGGCTTAAGTAGGTTTTGAAGTGTTGGACATTTTTCTGGTTGATATACTATGCTTTGGGCTATTGTAAGATGAGTGAATGTAAGGAGGTTACGTAATTCCAACCAGTTTAGTTGTTGTAAGGAAATACAGTGATGTGATCTATAAAGGGAGTTGTTAGCAAATCTAGCAATCTTGTTATAACAAGCATCTAGTTTAGCTAGATCAGTTTTCCTCAGGTTAGTGAACATGGCAGAGGCATAAAGGCATTGGAAAATGAACGATAACAAACTGAAGAAAATATCCAGGAGTAGCCACCAAACCACGATGCAGAAGCCAAAAAGACATTTTATTGAAGACAAAAGCTCAAATCAAATAAACTGTGAAGCGCTTTTCGTTTGATCTATGTCAAACTTCTTCAGACAAACAGCAGCAGTGATGTCATTTCCTTATATAATTTAAAATTGTCAGCTGATAAACAATCTAATGATGTCATTTCCTTTTCACATATTGGTTATCAGTAATGAGCCATCTACTGGTTGGTTACCAAAATAACTGGATGTATTTACAAAATTCATTAAAAAGAGCACCAAAATTCATTTATCAAAATTCTAATAATAATGTTCTAAAAAATGTATATAAAATATATTAAAAATCTAATATTTTTAAAAATTTTATATAAGCATAGTAAAAAATCTAATTGCACACAACACTGTACATCAAACATTGCAAACTTGTAAAGCATAATTCTGAATGTTAATATATTAATGTATTTTTCCCCTGTGCAACGCTTTAAGTTTTAATACTGGAGTGATAGATGTTCTCTCATTGAGACCTGGCCATGTATCAGATTGTATCAATATTTGCCATCTTAATTATTTCAGTTCTAATAATACTGGCCAAGCAGACCTATCACTAATAGTAACATGATCTATAATGGCAAAACCGAAAGAATGAGAAGGAAATTCTTTTATATGCTTGGCTAAAGCATTATGTTTATTGCTTTTTTTGATGGCATAATCATTGGCTTCTGCATCGTGGTTTGGTGGTTACTCCTGGATATTTTCTTCAGAGGCATAAAGGAGGGGAGAGAGTAAATGAATCCTGGCAATAGACTGTCTAGTGAAGTCAGTGAGATACGGTTTAGATCTGTAGAAAAAACCTAGTCTTATGTGAACTTTCTTTATGGCAGTTGATGATGCTTGTCAAATGTCATGTTATTATCAATTGTGATGCCAAGTAGCGTGCTGTATGGTACTGGTTCAATCTGGTGTTATCAGATGAATAAATTAGGAAGGAAGAGTGGTGTGCAGAGGGCTTATTATTTGAGAAGATCATTAGCGTTTGTCTTACTGGGATTCAAGGTCAATTCAGAGGTATCAAGCCAGGATTCTACTGCAGAGAATGAAAACTGTTTTTTATTCTGCAGTTTTAGAGAAGGGGGGCGCTGCACAGATGAGTGTGGAGTCATCAGCATTTTGTATGATTGTGGCTAGGTCAGTAGCTGTGTGGAGCTTATTAGTGAAGATATTGAATAGGAGTGGACCTAGACTTGACCCCTGAGGTATGCCTAAAGTAACAGGTAATATAGTGGAGAATTCATTTGTCTATTTTACAGCTTGATGCTGGTCTGAAAGGTAGTCATAAAACCACTGTAGGGTGGCATGGCTTAGTTTAATAGACAGGGGTTCATGTAGAAGTTTTTGTGGGAGACTGTATCAAAGGCTTTGGACATGTCTAGGAATAGCGAGGAGACTAGTTGTCCATTATTTCTGAGTAACCTGTTCCACTGTTTCCCTTCTATCTCAATTTTTAACTTGTTCTGATTTCCCCCATTTGCTGCCATTACAGCTGTTTTATCAGTACTGTTTAATCCCATGTGCCTTCAGTTTGGCATTCCATTCCCCTACCTTTTGCTGGCATTCTTGCTCAGATAACAGGATATAATACCAACGACCATGCATGACATATATATATATATATAGTTCCCCTTCAGAAGCCTGACTGATCATAAGCTCGAAATTCATAAGCCCGAGACCAAAAGCTTGAAAACTCAAAAGCCTAAAAGTCAAAAGCCTGAAAACAGACAAAATACACATACTGACTTTAATGTAGCTTAGCTCTTCTTAGCACTGTGGTGGAAAGTTATGGGTTGCATTCAGGTAAGTGCGCTATTGTTTTTATGTTAGGGTTAGGGGTGGGTTAAGTGAGTTAGGGTTAGGGCTTGGGTTAGACATGTGTGCGATAGTGACAGACTTTAGGGTTAGGGGTGGTTTAAGTGAGTTAGGGTTAGGGTGTGGGTTAGGTGAGTGTGCCATAGTGACGGACCTTAGCGTTAGGGTATGGGTTAAGGTAAGTGGGTAGATAGTAGTGTCTTTGTACTAGCATATTAGCATTATTTGTATTCTGTGTGTTTTCAGGCTTTTGAGTTTCAGGCTTTTGATTTCAGGCTTATGAATTTCGAGCTTATGATCATTCAGGCCTCTGAAGGGAACTATATATATATATATATATATATATATATATATATATATATATATATATATATATATGTATAGATATAGATATAGATATAGTGCATATTGGCATAATGGTTAAGGTCTTTGCCTCCCATGCACAAAGTACAAAATTCAATTCGGAACTCCTACTAATGCCTGTTTGAAATTTGCATATTCTCTCTGTGAGGTTTCTTCCACCTCCAATAAACATGCTCAGTGTTTCAATCTCAAACTGACCTAAGAATGGAGCTGTGAGCAACAACAAAAACTCTAGCTAGTGCCCTATAGGGGGAAGAGTTGGATCCACTAACCATTTTGGGCCTCTATTGTCATGTGTAGTGTCCTCAAGACAGGAGAATATGGAGCACAGAATGTACATCATTACAGGCTTAATGACTTGATGGTGTAAAAACATAGCTCTAGGTTATCTGGTAGTGTTAACTCCATAGTCGCACAACATTGGGAAAAGGAGAAAATCACACAAAGTGCACAGTAGTCATACACAAACAGCAATCTCTATGTGATTCAGAAAGGTTGTTGTCTACTAACAGGATGCTTTTCAGCAGTTACAACCTAATTGACTGGTCCTACATCACCTCAAGGATAACCGTATGTTGCTATGTACACCTTCCTAACTTATTTCTAATACCTGGTGGCTCTATTACTAACCATGTAGATGTCTATACCTAAATGTTTCATGATTTTTTTAATTTTGCACATTAAACTATTAGTGCCATAATTATTGTTACTATTGCTTTAAAAATTTTTCAGTGCTCTGCTGCAATTAAAGAAGAGCAAATATGAAGAAAATGTCAAAAACAAAAAAAATTAAGAAGCCCCATAGACAGCAATTCTATAATAATAATAATAATAATAATAATAATAATAATAATAATAATAATAATAATAATAAATCGCATATAAGTGGAAATTAAAATCATGGCTTAGATTCTATAAAGAAATTAGCAAAAACTGCTTTTAAATTGGCATTGTGATTTAAAGTGCATAAACATAACACTGCTGATCATTAGAAATTCTATTTCTTACAGTCAGTTTTAATTATTTCAAATGTGCTCTGATGTTGATGTTTATGTTTAGTAAAAACTTCAGCTCTATATTGTATTATTCAGCACTGCTGCATGCAAATACCAGCCATACCTGAGGAATCTGGCAAGATTCGTTAAATAAGAAAGAGTGATGTATGAAAGATTAGACAGTTAGGTTGCTAGCTGGATAGACAAACAGCTAGATAGACAGACAAAAACAAATAAATAGGCTAAAAATTAAAGCATATGCTGGTTTAGAGCACGTGTTATAAATACATAGTTATAAAGTAACAAAGGCCATGACCCCATATTATAACACTTAACATGAGCATTATTTTATTTTATATTTTAATACTGTGGCTCAGGTATAGACATTTCTTAAAATAACTGCCTTAGTCCAAGGGGCAGTGACTCACCTGCTTGAGGAAGGAAAGGTTATTTCTTCCCTCTGACTACAAAACAAATAAAGACAATGGAGAATGACAAAATAAAAGCCTGCAAATACATTTATAGTCTATACCCATTTTCATAGTCTGCTATACAAAACTGCCAATGAACCAATCAGATCTATTAAAATAATTTGTTGTCTGTGGGAACCTTGTTGCATGACCCATCAGTTCTATGAAAATAATGTATTATTCATGGGAACATTACTGCAAAACCCATCAGATATCTCATTATTTGTATTTTGGGGCTGAATCTCAAAGAGCTGCTTAGCAAGAAAAATAAACTGCCACATGATCTGTTTATCAGTAAGTGACAGAGAATCTATTAACAAGTAAACAGATAAATAAATGATAAACTTTGTTCTTCATGCCATATGATGATTTTGCATCAGTTTTTTTTTCGCTACCCGCTCAACCCTGCATTAGTTTGCATTGCATATGCTGCAACAGAACAGCCATTTTCTTTTTTCTTTACATCCATACATGCTACCCTCGTGTTATATTTATCCTTTCAAATCACATTGATGACACTTTGAGTAACTAAGAAATGCATGACAGCTATGTATTCTGGAAGGAGACATTTAACAAGGGAGCACTAAAGAGATCATACTGAAGTGTGGAAGGGTCACAAGTTGCATTGTAGCAATTTGGAAGGTAGGAGTTTCAAGTGAAACATTGTCACTAATCTAAACAACATCACCACTCTAAAAACAATAACATAGGAGTTAATACTGAGGTTAGGTGACAGGGAGAGCTTGAATAAGTGGACATTGTAGAAAAAGATATGGATTAAGTCTGACATGAGAGCAAACAATACTGTCTTACAAAGGAGGGTGAACAAACACAAGAGAATGATAAAATGAACCAGGAAGATACCAGTACACTTACAAATAATTACTGTGAACATGGATAAAAGATTCTTTGTTAGATATTTCAGGTCAGAGAATGTGATATTAGAAAATTTTGTAAGCCTTGGCTTTTACAATGCACCTAATGCACAGAATGTGCTTCAATTATTTTAATACACTCCCTAAATGTGCAAATAAAAAAATATTAAGTAAATCAAATAAAGAAATAATACTCCCTGCTTTTCTTTTTTGCTTCTACTCTTTTCATCCCATTGTTGAGAGAAAGAATAAAATTGTATATTCAGATAACCTTCAAGGGTAAAGGTTTGGAAACATATATGCCAAACACCTTCAGATAAGTAAACTGACAGTCCCCTGTAATTACCTGCATGTATACATATTTGTATGAGCGATTGTGCGCGCACACACACACACGTGTGTGTGTGTGTGTGTTTGTGTGTGTGTGTGTGTGTGTGTGTGTGTGTGTGTGTGTGTGTGTGTGTGTGTGTGTGTGTGTGTCTGTGTGTGTGAGTGTGTGTGTGTGTGCACATGTGCACCCATGTACATGCATCCTGCAATGGACCTGTATTCCAAACATGAGCTGATTCTAGGCCTAAGGTTCACTGAATGTCAGGAATGGCTTTTCCTTCCTTGTTATCATGAAATACATAAAGAACTCCTAGAGAAAGAAAGAATGAATGAATAAATGAATGACTGTTTACTTGGTTCTTCTATGAAATTACCATTTTTTCAATCTCAAACATTGGAAATGGCAAAAAAAAAAAATTCCTGAAACAATGATTTGAAACCAAAACTAGTCTTAAGCATTTCAAGGGGGGGGGGGGTTGCACACCCCAAACTCAAATATTCCACGTCCACAGTTGTACCAACGCAAAGAATTTAATCATTGCCAATGCATACTTAGAAACTGCACCAACACTGATTTGCTAAGGAAAACGGCAATCAAGATTATGTTCCTTGGTGTTTCTTCCCCCCTTTGGTCTGCTAACACTCATGTAATAGCTCTTCTTTCACCTGTAAAGGAGCCCTGTTTACCTTTGAGTATTTTTTTTTGTAAAAATGTAAATTGAGACCCTCACTATTAGAAAGCAAGAATAATGAAACCTACAAATGGAAATACATAATTGGTGTTCAGTGGCCACAGCCCAAATAACAGTGTGAACATTACGTGAGGCATTGCCCCTACATTCAGTATCCCTTATATCCCTTTATATTTGGCAGAAAATGCATTTATCAATGAGCGTTAATTAGAAAGAGTTCCACCTGTCCATGACTGATCTGTCATACTAGTTCTATTGTGAGTAGAGGGTTATCTCCAAAGGCTGTTTGTAAATAGCTTGAATTAAATTATTTGATCATGTGAATGTAATAAAAAGAAGTTAAGACAAATATATCTTTAGAAAGACAGCTTCAAATATGCATGCAAATAAATAAGAAACAAATTTACCAGATTCTCCATTTCCTTCTGGTTTGTGGTTTTGTTTTCCAGAAGATGACTGTCTGAATTTAATATCCGAGTACACAATGTCTTCATTCATGTTGCATATCTTGTGTATTTGGCTTGAAGAAAGAAATGAATATCTTTGGTTATCCTTTTTATTTTTTAATGTATTGTCTTCCTTAAATATTTAGCTCTGTTTCATTCCTTGTCTTGATGCTTCCCTCTTTTTTATCTTGCTAAGTGCATGCCAGTTTCTGCAGTTGTCTCCATTTATTATTTACTGTTTCCATCCGATGAATACAGTTTACTCACTAATTCAGTAATTTTATCATTTTCATATCTTTTTCCCATCTATGTAACCCTCTTATATCAGCTGCTAGACAGCGACACTCAAACAGGAACATTGAGAGTCTGATTATTGACTTAGTTCCTTAAAACACAATCTTCTCACAGAAGAAAACAGAAGTTAACATTTATGCAATTCTATATGACCACAAGTTCAAAAAGCTAGACTATTTCAAACGAAGAATATATTTCAAATCCAAACCACATCATAAATGAGGAATTTAATGATATATAGCATACATATCTGAAAACTGCAATGGCTTTAAAAACAGTGGGCAGGATTCATCAACAGCTAAGCAAATTGTAGCAATGGTGTCGACTTTGCTCAGTGCAACCAACATGATAGCTCACTCTTTCATATTCTTTAAGCAGCTCTACATGATATGTACAGCTACCAAACAAAGTGAAAAGGCAGAATATGCTAATTAATTCAGAAAGAGGTGAAGTACATGCTAATTAACCAATCCAATATGGTGGAGCTATTCAGAAAGTTATAAAGCAATCATGTACACTTGGTGTAGGCTTTTGCCAAGTACACCAGCACTTTTAGAATACAGTCACAATTACACTAAGGAAAAAAAGAAATGTTAGGGGTTGGAGATGTTATTATGCTGTATGCGCAACAGGATTTAAATTAGGGTGTTGTTGCTGCTGCTGCTACCAGACTTTGGGCAAAAAGAAGAAGGGTGTCTAGACCTCATTTGACTTATCATGGACTGCATGAAACAGAAATTGTTGAGAGATAAAGGGTGGACAGGGATACACACTGAAAGAAATATGTAACCTCTGCCACTCCCACCAAGGCTCCAGGGAATCATGGACATCCCATCCCAGTGGAAACAAAGGAATGTTTAACATTACATAGACTAGCTACTGGTACTTTCCAGAGACCCACGGGATATATTATGGGCGTAAAAAGCATCAGCCTCTAGAATACTACATCAGTTTTTAAATATAATGCTACTGCATGTAAGGGAGCAAATCTGTTTCCTGTCAACACCACAAGAAAGAACAAGAACCATGCAGAAATTTGATGCACTAGCACACTTCCCTGAGGTTTTGGGGGCCATAGATTGTACAAACATTGAAATAAAAGCACCATCCAAGGAACAGGAAAATAGGTACATCAACAGAAAAAGTTTCCACTACAAACTGTCAAGTTGTTGTCTGCAGTGCCCAAGGGACCATCTACAATGTTTGTGCAGGTAACCAAGGCAGTTTCCATGACTCACACATATGGCACACTTGTTAGCTATACACCACATATGCTAGGGGTGATATCCCTCAAGGTCATCCAGTGGGAATGCAGATTATGCAATGGAGCCTTGGCTCATGAAATCCATGAGAAATCCACACAAACTTACAATGACTCCCACTCTCAAACTAGGAATATCACAGAATTTGTGTTTGGTTTGCTTAAATCAAGGTTACAGTGTCTAGACATATCAGGAGGTGCACTGCAGTATGACCCAGGCTCCTGTGCTGAAATACTTACTGTACGTATCATGTTACACAATATAATTCTCAGGAAACAGCTGCAAGAAAGACAGCAAGAGGCAGGACTACAGTTTGAAGAACCACAGGCAGGGCCAATAGCAGCAGAAGGTGCAGATGAGGCTTGTGAAGGAGAACCACCAGCTACAGATGTTGCAGGCAGATGGAGGAGTGCACAGTATGCCCTGGCTCTGGCTAAAAGACAAATGATAGCACATACACACACTAGCTAGCTCACAGCCTATGATCCCACAAATATACACATATGAAAACTGATGCCTGTCAAATACCACAACATTTACTATATATATATATATATATATATATATATAGATATATATATATATACAATTGTTACCTGTAAGTGTGGAATCTGTTAAAAAAGTGTGTATATATATATATATATATATATATATATATATATAAAACTTATATAACTGATTACTTTCCTAAGGAAATATGTATATGCCTCATCTGATGTGTATGGTTATAAAAGTAATACTGTCTCTGTAAAATGTTTACAACACAACAGTTACATGTTAGAAGCAATGTTTTGCAACAAGCATTTCAATTGACCACCATTCAAAAAACAAAGAACAAATTAATCATACTGTCATTTGAAGGAATCTACCAAGAAGCATAACTAGAATATCCAATGATCCCAATGCTGTAATGACAATACTATTTGAAATACAATACTGTACAACAATATAACAGTAAGCCATTCACAGATTAGTAGGAACAAGAAAACAATAACTTTAGCTATGCAATACATATTGATAAACCCAATCTTGTGAATCAGCAAGCGTCAGCTATCCACTGTGTGAATCAGACTTATGTGCAACCCTAAGTCACAACAACATGTGCAAAGAGAAGGGCACAGCCATCATCATTTGCACAGGGTGTGTGGGGGTAGGTGTAGGAAGGCAAGGTTGACAGCTGAGTGTTTGTAGGTGTGAAACACATATATCTCTTAGAGTTCTGGGCCAGTAACAACAGAGGTATAGCACTATTTACATAGTTTGCATGTGTTTAAACTGGTACAGACAAATGTTTTTTTCTATGTCTGTGTGTCTGTTTGGGCACAATAAAGCACTGTGCTAGCACTACGTCATAGCACCTTGGACAGTTGTGAGCCTGCATGGCTGACTACTCAGATAAAAGTCATCACCGCTGACCACAAGAACCACCTCTGCCATGATTTGCACTTGTGCTTCCATGGTCCTGGATAGAGGTCAGGGTGCTATGTGCACATGAGTAATGTTTGCTGGATGTGCTCTTATCAGGACTACATCCAGAGCCATGACTCTGTGTCATGCCACATTTGGTCTTGAACATCGCAATTACTGATGGAGCAGTGGATCTAGTGTCACTGTGAGAGTCGGATCTTGCATGGCCATGTCTGCTAACACCAGAAGATGGAGAGGCTCTCCAGCCATGTGGATGCACACCATCCCCAACAGACGTTCCATCACAGAAACTGCCTGATCCAATATGTTGTTCATACTGTCTAAGTAGTTGCCCACATGGATCAGGAAGTCATGTCAGAATGCATGGCATTCAGTGGTTGTGCTTTCTCTTCTGAAGCTCTGGTGGAACATGTCTGTGCCTCCACTATGGCCATACACATATGTGTGGTTGTACTTAATGATACACCACCTTTAGAAGGAGAATAGAGAGAAGACCACCCCCTAGCACCCCTATCAACCCTCTTGTGTGGCAACACACCCTCACAATGGCTACTGGAAGAGACAACCAGCTCTGCAACTGGGTAAACACATTCCCCAGGATTCATGAAGCTATTTTTTCCATGCAGGAACAGTGTATCCATTCTTGCATGGCATATGGCCGCCGAGCTATCCAGCAAACAGCTGATCTGATGTGCATGAGTGTGCCTACACTGTCCCTGCATGGATATAGCTGCAGAATGCTAATTACTTCATTTGCTGGTGAAAAACATGCAAATGAGGTGAATGAGCAATTCACAAAGCAGCCAGGTATCCATGCAGGAACAGTGTTATTTGCAGAAATGTATTTGGTTACTATCTGAATACATTTCTGCAAATAACAAAATGGAGGCATGACAGCTCTCAAAAAAGCATGTCTTACAGTGGTTAGCCATGTCAATGGCCAAATATATGGCCATTGGCATGGAAAACTGTTCCTTTTTTATAAAAATCAAACTTTTTTTTTGGGGGGGGGGCAATCTTGGCTATTTAATCATAGGGCAGCGGCGTGCAAACAGAATCGGGCAGAAAATTAAAAAAAAGGAGAAAACTCAATTTTAAGGGAAATCTGCATTTTTCCATTATAGTCAATGGCATGCAAAATGAAAACAATACCAGGAAACAGTGGTTGTCAAGGAGAAAGGCTTTCTGTAAGTGCAGTAACTATGGACTAAGACAGTGGGGTATGCAAATGAGGGGAAATTTACTGAATCACAGAAATCTTCTAATTCCCAAACTGCACCTAAATGTGTAGGTGCTCTAGCATGATGGTGTAACTAGGAGGAGCAACAGACATGAAAAGTGGGTGTGTAAGGCATGTTGTAAGCACATTGGAACCCTAAGATGCATAGATTAGCTTAGCTAAGCACAGCTAAGCAAGGGGGTGTTTCTGAGGCTGTATTGTGTTATTCCATGAACTGAGGAGAGTGTTCACACCCAGGGGAGGGCCATTTGTTACTGTTTACATTAGCGCAGCATGCACCTGGTCTAAAAAAAAAAAAACAGAAATAGCAGGACTATTTACATTTGCGCACCAGGTTTGAGTAGTGTGCCTCGGGGCTTAAAAGGGGAGGAAATGGGAAGGGGAAACAGAAAAAAAAAAGAAAAATAGCAGAATTAAAGCAATCAAGTTCAAATAACATAGCAGGCAAGTGGAATGCATCATAATCAGCCAATCATACAGGCAGCATCTGCAGCACAACAGTATAAAGTATGGAAACACCTTACAGTCTGGTTTTTCCCACAAACTCTGCACCATTGGTGTACACATGCAGGGTAATTTTAACTGGAAAAATGTTAGGAGCTGCCATCGCTTTGATCCATCAGTATGTGCTAGAGGTTGAGGCAGAGCGGAGGATAATGCTGACAACTGCCACAGACTGAGGAGGAGGAGAAGAGTGTTCAGACCCAGGGCAACTTACAAGGGGCTACACGATCTGGAGATAGTAGAGCACTACAGGGTGGACAGACACATACTTCAGCAAATTACTGAGTTGTGCTAGCCTCAACTCAGACCTAGAACCAATAGAGGGAAACCCATCCCAATGGATACCAAGGTATGTGTAGCCTTAAGAATTCTAGCTACAGGTACTTTCCAAAAACCTACTGCGGACATCATGGGGGAATCACAGGCATCTGCATCCAGGGTACTCCACCAATTCCTGAAAGCCATGCTACCACATGCCAGTGAGCACATTTACTTCCCCAACACCTGTGAGGAGAGGACCAGCAATATGCATCTCTTCCACCACGTAGCAGAATACCCAGAGGTACTGGGTGCCATAGACTGCACGCTCATCCACATCAAAGCACCACCTGGTGAACAGGGTAGGGTCTACATAAACCACAAGGGATTCCCCTCCATCAACTGCCAGGTCATGTGCAATGCCCAGGGTATTATCATGAATGTGTTTGCTGGCAGCCCTGGAACCTATCACAACTCCCACATCTGGCATTCATCACAGCTGTACCAGTCATTTGCTAGTGGGGGCATCCTTTATGGCCATCTGTTGGGGGATGCTGGCTATGCACTGGAGCCGTGGATGATGACACCCATCAGAAATGCACACACCCACACAAGAATGCCATAATGAAGCATACGCACAAACCAGGATCATTATAGAGCATGTGATTGGGATGCTCAAGTCATGGTTCCATTACCTTGACATATCTGTTGGAGCCTTGCCATACCCTCCAGTCACATGTGCACACATGTTCATAGTATCTGCCATGCTACACAGTATGATCCTGTGGAAACAGCTGCAGCAGGACCAGCATGGGAAAGGGCCACACAGCCCCCCCCTACCATTGCCAATGTCCCCACAGGCACAGAGGGACTCACAGGAGGAGGCCCCTGAGCCTCCTCCTGTAGGCAGACGGAGGCATGAGCAGTATGCTCAGGCCTTGGCAAAGATGCAATGCATAGCACACACACTGACACTGTAGGGGCACTTCTCTCTGACTCACACAAGCAGTAAAATGAATGACAAACACATCACATTACCTGCAGTTTACCATGTATAGGCAGTGTATTGTGTGCATCCAACATAGGCGGCCCTCAAGCACCATCCTCACAACTGCCTCAAGCACAAGGTAAGTCAGTCTTCTTAACAATAAATGAATACATTAGTAAGTTTTGCTAGCATATATATGGTAATGCTGCATGCATGCAAGGGAATGGGGTGGCCTACTGGGACAGCAGTACACAACTGACAGCTATGTGGGACACCAGGAAATGTCTGGTCAAAACTGGCCTCCACACACTATGCAGTAGTACCTAAGGTGGCAAATCCCACTGCAGTATATGTGTGGGGACAACTAACTGGGGGAGTCATAGGTCACAGGCATGGATGCCAGTACGGGAGTCCCATACTCACCCCTCACACCCAGACACTAAGCCAACTGTAGTAAACCACAGACAAATGTCTGTTAAAGGGACACAAATGTTGGCAATGTTGAATTACCCCCTACAGACTCACACAGTGATAGCACAGCAGGACATGCAGTTGCAGTAAGGCTATAAAGTGTAAAAGTCTGAAACTCAAATGTATGGCAGTACAATCTGACCTGGGCTCTTTAATGATATGCCTCTAGACCCCAAGACAGGGCACAATAGTATGGTAAATGGAACCAAAATGTAAATCAAATATCAGCGCAGTCTGTGCAAATATGTACACTTTATAGGTGTGCCCCCTCCATATACCTACACAAATGCAGTAACATGTATGTTTGCAGGGGAAATAGCTGCATAGCATGCATTGGCAGGGCTGTACCAATACACATGAAAACATGTTGCCTGTCCACAATATGCAGGGGTCAATGAACTATGTATATGTGTGGTTAATACTGCCAGGATCTGGCCAGCACGTTCTACTGGCAGTCCTCTTGTAGTGCCCTAGGTACAGTGCTGTCTTTAACAGGGCCATGTGCAGATAACTGCAGTGCCAACATTTATGCATTTCAGTGACATGCACTGTTCTGCCACTGACATACCTGGAAGTCACAGTGCTATGTAGAATATACTACACATATAAGTGACATCTTGAAGATGTGTAGCTGCGGTGCCAAGGCTTTGGTGAATACAAGTGCTTTTTGGTACTGTTGCCAGTGGTTATTCTCAAAAATACTTTTGTCTTATGTTTGCTTTTACATATAATGGACATGCCTGCACAGTAGAATTCACTCTGTACCCACACCCATAACTCTCAATCTCTGATAGCAAGATGTCTGTACAAGGGCAGAAATAAAAGTGGAACAAAGGCACAACGATAGGCATGTGCTGTAAATATTACACTTTCATACTGAAAAAGGTTGGTAGGGTGAGGGGTTTGCAGTAGTGGGAATTGCCTGAAGGTTATGTAGTCTGAAACAGTAATGTCTGTCATTATTTTGTAACATCACTCTTCAATTATATGCAACTAACTTGCCATAAAACAAGTTTACGTAGAAAGGATGAAACCTCTAGCCAAACATCTGGACAACCTGCCAAAAAATGTACAGGTGAAAGGTATGCCCACACAAGAATATGACATTTCAGGTTATAAAGATACTACACAAGCAGGAGATCCCCAGCCAGTATATCACCTAGTATATTATTCTATCAACATTATAGATATATCATATTACATTTCATTTATTTATTTATTTATTTATTTATTCAGCTTTTATAACTCCATCAATTTGTCTATTTATTATAAATATATTCATTCACTATTTAATTATATTAATACATTAGCATTTATGCATTTATTCATTTATTTATTCATTCACTTTGTTATACTGAGGGTTTTCATAGATTTTTATCCAGTTATATATTTATATATTCATATATTTTCATATTTCTATAGAATGAGAATATTTATATATGCATACTAATGTGATTTTATCAGTGCTTCTTAATATGTATTCTAATATATGATAATAATGCCTTTCTAACATGTTTTTAATATTTCAAATACTTTTCGTATTATATGTAGCTGTTTTTTTTTTCATATAATGAGCTCACACACATTTCCTAATGTCCTCTAATGTATTTATTTAATTCTGTTCGATATTCGCTGATTTATTACATCTTTTAAGTTGCAGCCTTCACAGATTGCTTTGAATTGCTACAATACACACATCAATTTCGTCAAAGACCGTTTGACCATCCTATTGCATATATATTTTGCACATATTTTGCGCTCAGTAAACAGTTTGTTACAGCGAGCGTTTTAAATGCTTTTGTACATGCCTTAGCAAAAAATTTTATGACATGCGGTCACGATTTCTGACTTTATACATAGAGTTTTTAGCATAACACACATTTGCCAAAATCAGTATCTACTTGATTTTTAAAACCTTGGTTACGGGCTTTTTACAAATGTCCCATTTCATGTCTTTTTATAAATATGATGTTGAACATGATGACTTGTTTAAAGTTCTATATTTCTTTAACGTATTTGATTGTTTAATTATTTAATTATTTGATTAATCAATTAAAGGAGTGGTTGTCAGTATATATATATGTACATGTTGTTGAGAGTATTGTTATGGATCTGAAGAAGTGTACTTGATGTACGCGAAAGCGCTTGTCCGATAATAAAGAATTCCATTTATTGTGGTGGTCAGACTCCAGTGTTTTCATCGCATATCACCAGGTTGCTGGACTGTCTACAGATACATGTCATTACTAAACTGGCTGTAGACACACCTCACAAATGGCCTTGTTGGTCAAGAATGTATATAGCTGCCCTTATAATATTGGTCTATGCATCATACTAGTATTCCTCTGGTAAAGCACTGTGATGATTTGAGGATGACTGACACTAGGTAATGACACAATACATTGCATTTTCAGACTACAGATGCGTCAGAAAATATCTGCTAAACAAAACAAGTACCCTGAGGAAAGTCTAGTGTACTCCTGAGAGGTATGGCTGTAGCACACAAAGACCTGGAGTGGAGTACACCTATCTCTGGAATGGAGTCCCACTCTAACTACAGAAGGTCACACTGGGCATGCTCCTACACTTAAAGAATCACAAGACACGTTGGAATCCACATCGGAATATATGACTGTATTGTGTATATATGTCTGTGCATACAGATGGCTATGTACACCTCAACAATCCCTCCTCACACACAAACACACACACACACACACACACACACACACACACACACACACACACACACACACACACACACACACATCAGACAGGATTACCCTCAGCTAGCTGTAGGTGGCCCATATGTGATATATCCACATCTGTTGCATGAGATATACACACACACACACACACACACACACACACACACACATATATATATATATATATATATATATATATATATATATATATATATATATATATATATATATATATATGGGCAACAGATAACATATGTCAAGCATACACACACATACATGTGGGGAACTGAGAGTAGTGATAGAGAGAGAGAGAGAGAGAGAGAGACACAGGGGCACATAGACAAAGTGAGTCTCTCTCTCACACACACACACACACACACACACACACACACACACACACACACACACACACACACACACACACACACACACACACACGCACACACACATGCACACACACACATGGATACCCTGAATGGCATACAGTGATGTCCTGGTGTGGACAGTGGCATACCAGTTGTAAACAGTTGCACGTGCCAGCATAAAATGTGAGCCCCATTGTGTAACAGTACTGAGGTTGGTTTATAATATCACATCACCTGCCTGTGTGTGTGTGTGTGTGTGTGTGTGTGTGTGTGTGTGTGTGTGTGTGTGTGTGTGTGTGTATGTGTGTAGGTCTAAATATTAGGATACTCTTCCCACTCAGTACACTTCACATTGCCTTACTTCACAACATCTGCTGCTGTCATTCACCTTAGAAGTACCATTGGACACCGATCACTTCTGTAAGCTCTGGAGCGCGTGTGATAACTGTGTAATGCTATAGTAGAAATAACTAAATAGGTAGGGGTTCTAATCTCAATACTGGCAACTGTGTGTGTGTGTGTGTGTGTGTGTGTGTGTGTGTGTGTGTGTGTGTGTGTGTGTGTGAGACAGTTGTGTATAGGTTCATAGGTTTATAGGTATGTACTAGGCTAATGGCCCTGTAACCTTTACAAGCCTAACCCATAGGGTTACCCTGGCATAGTGCTACCCGACCTTAGTTCCCAGTGCCTCTGTTGAGTAGAGCCACTGGTGTGATCCCTGGGGTGAATTTTCTATTTCCCATCCACTTATCAAGATTCTCTTTAAGAGGCCTAGTGAGGTGTTCTGTTTGACATGTATGGGAAGTCTATTCCATAGCACGGACAGTCTCTGGGTTATGAACCTGTCCCTCCAGCATGTTCTGTTGATTGTGGTAATGAGGTTGAGGTCTCTGGAGCATGTGGGCAATATGAGACAGAGAATAGTTGGAGTTTTTTGAGTCTGTCCATATAGGACAAGTGTTTAAGGCCTAGGATCTTCTTTGTGAGGTACTTTTGCAGCCTCTCCAGTTGTTGCAGGTGTCTAGTGAGGTACATGCCAAATGGGCCACTGTAGTCGATGATTGGCCTAATGAGGGAAGAGTAGAGGAAGACAATGACCTCTTTCTTCCTGGATGCAAAAGCCTTAGTAATGAGATGTGCCACATTGAAGAACTTTCTGACCACAGTGGCAATGTGGTGGTCAAAAGAGAGGTTGCTGTCAGCCTGTGTTCCTAGATCTCTTATAACGCCTTCTGTGTTCAGTGGACTACAATCGATGTGGTAATTCATGGGAACTGGGTTTTTCCCAAAGGGGATGACGACACATTTTTTGGCATTAAGCTTAAGGCCATGGTTCTAACACTAGTTGTTGGTCTCAGTGAGGCCTTTCTGTAGGATGTCATCATCACTTGGGGAGTTATCACTGGCCAGCGAAGAGGCACCTGCACGAATGGCTTGTGCACGGCTATAAATATACAACAAAACAAAAAAGGAAGAAAGCCAGCACCCATCTCCTGTGGCCTGTTGCAAAACACTTCTATTCCATGACCAAAAGGTCAACAATTAACCAATATGGTTATACCGGTTTTGGCAAAAGCCTTCTTCAGCAACCAAACTTGAAAAAGTGAAAAAAATATACATGGCACTCGTATTTCCTTTATATATGGTGTCTGATGATGCTCTCTAGTGCACATAAAAAATATTACCATATTAGTAATAGTATGAATAATGTAAACATAAACAGTTATTTTCATGTTGCAAACATGATTAACTAAGCAAGACAAAGAACACTTTATATCTGTGTAAATATAGAATTTCTTGTGGAATAATTTCAAAATTGGTCATTCAACCCAGGTGGAAATAGGACCCCCAATTTGATAATCCACATTTTCTCTTTATTTGTTAACATTTCATGTAATGTATGAGCCTCTTTATTCCTAAACCTAATATGGTCAATGACCATAAAACTAAAATACCCCGTTGGATGTTTCAGCATATGTTTAAATAAAGAGCTCGAACCTTTATTGTTTTTAATGTCACTTAGATGTTCCCCAACCCTTATTTTAAAGGGTCGGGACGTTTGTCCCACATAAAATGCCCGACAACTACATTGGGCTAAATAAATAACCCAAGCAGTATTACAATTAGCAAAAAATAAGACATTGTATACTTGTGGAGAATTATGGGAAGTAAAACTATTTGACTTTAACACACTTGGACAGTGAATAAAGTGGCCACATGGATAGCAGCCTGATATCAATTGACTAGTAATTGTCATTTGTTTAGTTAAACTCAAACCTTTGTCATAAACCCCTTTGTAATGGCTAAATAAGGATCCCAAAGACTGCCCCTTCCGAAAAGTGTATTGTTTCATGAGTAGTTTTCCCAGTTAATGCAGGGGTAGTTGAAGCCACCAAGTATGAGAGTGTTAGGCTAGACTCTAATATTCTCCAGGGTGCTTAGGAATGTGGAGTGTGAGTCTTGGGATATGGCTGTGGACCTATAACAGGCTACAGCTGGAATAGCTGTCATACCCAATGTTAGCTGCACCTGAAGTATCTCTGATGCGTTATGTTGGCCTACCCATCTGGAGGCGTGTGCATCCTTTATGAATATGGAAACACTACCGCCTTTGGAGCTTTAGTCCAGGTTCTGGGGCTGAAAGGCCTGGAATGAGTTTTAGCCTGGTAGTGCAGGCTTGCTTTCTGATGCCTTGAACCAGGTCTCTGTTCAAATTTCGATGTTCTTCATTTTAAGGAATGCTTTGAGTGAGTGCATTTTGAGATTTAGACTTCAAGCATTGAGTAGCAAGACCCTCAGACTGCATTTGTTTGCAGCTGTTATGGTGGTAATTTGGTCTTTGGAACACCACTTAAAAAAGGCACTATAGAGGTGGCAAGAGCCTTGACCAGTATACAGAAGCCCAGGGGAGACAGATGCAGGCCATCTTTGGCAAAGCATTGAGGTCTGTCAGGCATGTCATCCTACGCAGACAGATACTGGATCCCCTTAGAATGACACCAAAACCTAGCCAATTGTTGAAATTAATCATTTTCTGCTTGCACTGTGGCATCATTCTGGGTGATAGTATGATGCTGCTCAGGGCTAGGGTCATACCCGCCTGGGATCCATAATCTGAGAACTCCACCATGTCTCTTTTCTTGTAGTCCAGGGAGGTACGTCTCAGGTCAATCACACCCACATGTATAACGACAAAGTCATATTTGTACTTGTTCCTGGCACATGACAGGCAGCTGACTGTTACTTTCTCCTTATTCATCCTAGTGAGTGGGACATCAGTGTGCCGCACTATCAAGTAATCTATGACTAGTGTGCTGGGCATGCTGTTTTGCCTTAGGGGCTTTGGTTTAGTGACACACTGTTTACGAGAGTTATGTGTCTCATAATAAGTGTTGTGTTGTGGTGGTAAAGGACGTTTCTGCCTTGAAGGTCTCCGCTGTTTAGGTAGATTTTTATTGAGAGCCTCCAGGAAGGTGGGTGTGTGGTTTGTGTTTTTTATGTGAAGGCAGTGCTGGTGTGTGTTCTGGAAGGCTGTGTGTTCCTTGTGGTGGAATAAATGCAATTTATTCAAACTGTATTCTGAACTGAATTCAATTATTGTTTTATTCTTCTCTGAACAGTTAAATAGTGCCAAAATATACTTATCAGCTGAGATGCACACTCAATCAGAACATAAGGAGATTCTAGCAAAGTTTTTCTTTTTAGTAAAGTGGAAAGGGAGAAAGGAGAAACAGAAGATAATTCAAGGCTAAGGACCTAAGTGGGTTGGCCTTCTCAAATGTTCTGTCTGTATTAGGTAGAATGAGCTAATGACACTAGAGGGGGATAAAGCTGGGAGAGAGATGAATGGATGGGACTGGTAGGAGTGTCTGAAATCAAAATATGATTTCACTGTACTCGGTTAAGTGAGCAAATGAGAGGGACCCAGAAGGACTGCTCAAACACAAATTTACAGGAGGGGCAGGCAATTCCAAAGAGACCAAAATTAATACCACAACAAGAACAGAGAGGGAGGGTTAGAAACTATCTGAAGAGAAACAGAGAGACCATAATATTCAATGAAACAAATAAACAGAAAAATAAAATGTAGTACTAACTTTAGCACTCCATGTTTGTTCTTAGCTTGTAATACAGTTGATTCATGTATATAAACAGCTCAGATATTCAGCAGATAAGTGACTAACACTTATAAGCACAGAGAAACCCTCTAGGCTAAGAGTTCAACACCGAATATCAATGAAATAAAAACAATAACCCCCACTTTCTGCAGGGAGACAGAAAGACCACAATATTCAGTGAAACAAATAAATAAACAGAAAAATAAAATGCAGTACTATATTTAACACAATATTCAATGAAACAAATAAATAAACAGAAAAATAAAATGCAGTACTATCTTTAACACTGCAAATTTGCACTTATCTCAGCTTATAATATAGTTGATGTAGGCATATAAACAACTCAGATATTCAGTGAGAGTGAGGGAGTGTGTGTTTGTTTGTTTGTGAAACAGTTATAGGCCATTCCCACCCACAACACTTCCCAGTGCCCCACTTTATCAGTCCTACTGATGTCATTCCACTTATTGGCACCTTTGGTCGGTTATCATCCAAGTAAGCTCCATAGCACATGTAATAAGTGTGTAACACTGTAGTACAAATCACTACCTAAACAGGGGTTTTAATCTCAGCTCTAGCAAATGAGTGTGTATGTATGTTTGTAAGAAGAAGTATTTTGATAAGTCTCCCACCCACTGCCCTACTTTATCAGTCCAGCTGATATCATTCCCCTTATCAGCACCTTTGGCCAGTTGTCAGCTCAGTGAGCTCCATAGCATGTGTGATAACTGTGTAACACTATAGTACAAATCACCAACTAGACAGGGGTTCTAATCTCAGATCTGGCAAAAGATTGTGTGTGTATGTTTGTAAGAAGAAGTATTTTGATAAGTCTCCCACCCACTGCTTTACTTCATCACTTCTGCTGATGTCATTTCCCTTATCAGCACCTTTGGCCAGTTGTCAGCCCAGTAATATCTGTAGTGTGTGTGATAACTGTGTAACACTATAGTACAAATAACTAGATAGGCAGGGGTTTTACTCTCAGATCTGGCAAATGTGGGTGTGTACGTGTGTATGTTTATAACAAGGATTTTGATATGTTTCCCACCCACTGCCCTACTTTATTAGTCCCGCTGATGTCATTCCCCCTTATCAACACCTGTGGCCAGTTGTCAGCCCAGTAACCTCTGTAGCACATGTGATAACTGTGTAACACTATAGACAAATAACTAGATAGGTAGGGGTTCTATTCTCAGATCTGGCAATGTGTGTGTGGATGTGTGTGTTGGTAAGAAGAGGTATTTATTTATAGGTTTTCCACCCACTGCCCTACTTTATCAGTCTTGCTGATGTCATTCCCCTTATCAGCACCTTTGGCCAGTTGTCAGCCCAGTAAGCTTTGTAGTGTGTGCAATAACTGTGTAACACTATAGTACAAATAACTAGATAAACAAGGATTCTATTCTCTGATCTGGCAAATGTGTGTGTGGGTGTGTATGTTTGTAGGAAGAAGTATTTTGATAAGTTTCCCACCTACTGGCCTACTTTATCAGTCATGCTGATGTCACTCCCCTTATCGGTTCATATTTGTGTACTAGGCTAATGGCACTGGAGCCTTTACAAGCCTATTCCATAGAAGTGCCCTGACATTATGCCATGCGATGTTAGTTCCCAGATCATCCATCAAGTAGAGCCACTGAAGTGATCCCTGGGGTGAAATTTCTATTACCCATCCACTCATCAAGATTTCACTGGAACAGGGTCATCTAGGTGCTTTGCTTGACATGTATAGGAAGTCCATTCCAAGACATGTGCAGTCTCTGGTTGAGATACCTGTAACTCCAGCAAGTTATGTTGATTGTGGTAATGAGGTTGAGGTCCCTGCAGTGTGTGGTGCAGAGGGATTGGGATGTCTTTAGATGTAGCATTTCTAAAAGAGCTGGGTCAGACATGGCTTTGTAAGTCAAGCAGAGATTGCCTCTAAGTAGGTGATATGAGACAGAGGATAGTTGGAGTCTTTTGAGTCTGTCTGTGTAGGACATGTGTTTAATGCCTATGATCCTCTTTGTGAGGTACTTCTGTAGCTCTCCAGCTGTTACAGGTGTCTAGTGAGGTACATGCCAAATGGGCCATTATACTTGATGATTGGTCTAATGAGGAAAGAGTACACAGAGATGATGACCTCTTTCTTCCTGGATAAAAAACCCTTGGTAATGAAATGTGCTACATTGATGAGTTTCTTGACCACAGTGGCAATGTGGTGGTTAAATGAGAGGTTGCTGTCAAACTGTGTCCCCAGATCTCTTATAATGCCTACATTGTTCAGTTGGCTCCCATCGATGTTTTACTTATTGGGAACTGAGTTTTTACCAAAGGGGCTGATAATGCATTTTATGATGTTAACTTCATGCCATGGTTTCCACACCAGTCAGTGGTCTCAGTGAGGCCTTTCTGTAGAATGTCTGCATCACTTGTGGAGTTAATGATGGCTCCCAGCTTGCAGTTATCTGTAAACTTGGTCAGCCAGAGTTCCTTTATGTTGGCCTGGACTCCTGAGAAGTAGATGCTGAACAGGAGAGTACCCAGGAGTGATCCCTGTGGGACTCCACTCATGACTGGTTGGCAGTCTGACTTGGAGCTTGCTACTTTCAAACTGTGTGCTCTATCTGTGAGCAAATTTGCAACCCCCCTAATGATATAGGGGTTGATGCCTAGTGTGGTGTATTCGTCAATAATACCTGACTGAGGAATGGTATCAAGAGCTTTGGCCAGATTGATGTAGGCTGTATGCAGTGCTTTACTGTCATACACAGTCCTAGTGACTGACTCAAAGACATCAACCAGGTTGAGCAGGCATGATCTCCCTTTCACAAAGTCAAACTGTGTGGGGTCCAGCATTAGGAGATTACCTATATCTTTGTCAATCAGGTCCCTGATGAGTCGCTCCATAGCTATACATATCAGACTTGTTAGGCTAATAGGCTGATAATTCCCAGGGTCTGTAGTCGCTACCCCTTTATGGAGAGGTATGACTGTAACAGTGCACTGTTGGGGAGGGACAAAGCCTGAGGTGAGGCTGTGACTGAACAGGGCACACAGATATGGTGCCAGGTATCTTTCATGTAGAATACAGCCAGGGATAATTTTGGGTCCCATGGAAGCTGTATTCTTGCCTGTGGACAATGCAGGTTTAACCTGGGGGGCAATAATCTTGGGTGCCTGGCATTCATCTGGCATTCTGATTGTTCCCCTAGGGGAGAGAGAGGGGTAAAACTGGCACTGAATGTGTTGGTAAGTATGTTGGCCATATCTGTTGGCTCGGTATAGGATGTAGCATTGTGCAGTAACTCAGAGCACTTCTGGGTATTACCATGGAGGTTCTGGATATAACTATCAAATACTTTATGATTGTTTTCAGTGTCTGCTGCAATTCTGCCATCATAGCTTGCTTTAGATGATTTCATGAAGGATCTCAAGTTGTTGTTGAGGCTAAAAAGGGAGTTTTACCACTCTTGGGACTCCACCTTTGTCTGCAACAGTTTCTTCCTTCTGTTGTACAGGTTATTAATGGCAGAGGACCACAACATTGGCCTCCAGTGTTTGGAGGAGAGTTCATGGTTCTGTTGGGGATGGCTAGTTCCATGCATTGATGTACATTTTTGTACAATGCATTTGTGTATGATTCGGCAGCCCTGCAGGTATTTTCCATTGGCATGGGTGCTGTGAAGTTAGCCACCTCTGTTTTTAGCAGTCCATGGTCAGCTTTGGAACAGTTCATTTCAAGGTGGTTACCTTTGTGGGGTGTGTGGGTGAGATGTGGATTTCCATGATGATTACTCTATATTGGATCTGACTAGGTAGGGATTGACTACTGTTGTCAAGCAACGGTCCCATATGTTAGTAATCAACACAGGTCAAGGATGTTGCTTCCTCTACTGGGTGTCAGAATGAGCCGGTTCAAGGTATTGGAAATGATGAATTCCAGGAAGTGTTGGGCCAGTGTATTGGTGCTTGTGTATCTTTCCCAGTTGATGGAGGGCTAGTTGAAGTCTCCTATTATGAGAATGTTGGGCTGGACCTTAATAGATTCCAGGGTGTTGAGGAATGTGGATTCAGAGTCTAGGGACATGGATGGGGACTTATAGCAGGCTATGACTTGGATTGCACTATTACCAAATGTCAGTTGTATCCGAAGTATTTCAGATGCATTATGCTGGGATTCTAGTCTGAAGAACATGCAGATCCTGTATGAATATGGAGACACCATCTCCTTTGAAGCTGTGGTCCATGTTTGGTGCTGACAGATGTGGAATGAGTTATAACCTGGTAGTTCAGGGGTGCTGTTTGCTGTTTTAAACCAGGTATCTGTTACAGCGCAAATGTCAATGTTCTCCATTTTGAGGAGTGTTTTGAGTGACTGCATCTAGAGCTGTAGATGTCTAGTGTTGAGCAGCATGACCCTCAGATTGCATTTACGTATAGCTGTTACAGTGATAATTTGATTTGGAACACCACCTAAAAAGGCATTATAGGGGTGGCAAGGCACTTAGCTTGTACCTGGAAATCCAGGGGTGACAAATGCAGGCCATCTCTGGCAAGCCATTGCTGTCTGTCAATCATGTCATCCCAAGCAAATATCTACTGGATCCCCTGAGAATGACTCCAGACACTTAAGCTAATTGTTGAAGTCAATCATTTGTTGTTTGTACTGCTGTATCATTCTGGGTGACAATAGTATACTGCTCAGGGCTACTGTCATACCTGCCTGGCATACATAATCTGAGTGCTCCACCATGTCCTCTTCATGTAATCCAGGGACATGTGTCTCGGGTCATTTACACACACATGGACAATGACAGAGTGATACTTGAAGTTGTTGTGGAGTGACCTGGCTGGGTATGTTATGAGTTGGATTCTGGCACCTGATAAACAACTGACTGTTACCTTCTCCATGTTCAACCTAGTGTGTGAGACATCTGTGTGCCTCACTATTGAGTCACCTATGCTTACTGTATTGGGCAAGGTGGTTAGTCTTAGGAGCTTAGGTTGAAGGGGCACACTGTATAGCTGAGCTATGTGTCCTGTGGTTTGTGCTGTGTTGTGGTGGTCAAGTGGGTGACTGTCTTGGTGGTCTCTGCTGTTTGGGTAAATATCTATTGAGTACCTCTGTGAAGGTGAGTGTGTGGTTTTTGATTGTATGTCAGAGCTTTGATAGTGGGTGTTCTGGAGGGGTAAGTGTTCCATGTGGTGTAGTGCAGGTGTTGACCCTTCTCCTTTTGACCAACTAGTCCAGTCTTTGCTAGAGAGATCATATCTTCAAATTCAATGATATAGGGGCATCTCTCACAAGACTGAGTGTTGTGAGTTTAGAGGAGAAGGTTGTCTATGTACATGAGGCAGTTGCAACAGTGCCGCAGAATGCCCAAGTGCACCAGGTTAGTGGGCAAAATCTCAAAAAACTGCACTTTAATCATGCCAGAAGGGGTGGTCATAACTACTAAGTACTGGAGCTAATTCTGTGAGGAACATCTACTGCTGATGGTTCTCAGATGTGCTAGAATAACTGATGCAAAAACTTGTTGAAGTGCAATGCTATTAGCTTAGTTGAAGTGCAAAAGAGAAAGAACTAGCAACATCCAAGGGAAAAACTGAAGGCAGACTTTCTGGCACCTGTAATAGTTTACCTCAGCTGTGCAGTTATCAACACCATAGGCCAGGTGTCAGCCCAGTAAGCTATGTAGGGCATGCAATAACTGCATAACAATATAGTACAAATAACAAGATAGGCAGGGGTTCTAATCTCAATACCGGCAAGTAAGTATGTGTGTGGGAATCATATACTGTGTGGGTTATACCATTTTTATATGTGTACCATCCTGTAAACTTCCCATCACCCTACTTTACTAGGCCTGCTGATGTCATTCACCTTAGAAGTACCTTGGGACTAGGTGAAATCATGTAAGCTTTGTGGTGCATTTGATAACTGCGTAACACTATAGTAGAAATAACTAGATAAGTAGGTGTTCTAATATCAATAGTGTTGTGTGCTTGTGTGAGAATCATATACTGGGTGGATTATACAATTTTGAGTTATGTGCCACCCTGTAAACTTCCCATCACCCTACTTTCCTAGACCTGCTGATGTAATTCACCTTAGAAGTACCTTGGGACTAACAGAAATTATGTAAGCTCCATGGAGCATCTGATAACTGCATAACACTTGTTTGTTCTTCTTTTGGCTTTTCCCAGTTAGGGGTCGCCACAGCGGAACTCCAGTCTGCTAATGATTGGCAGTAGATTTTTACAGTGCTGATGTGCCAGCCCAATGCCAAACCTTCAACGAAGGTGTGCCCATTCACGTATGTCTTTTAACTGACACTCGACCGTGGGGAGGACGTGCAGACTCCACACAGAAGGTTGTCCAGCCAAGAATCAAACGGGAGAGCCTCTTGCTGTGAGGCGACAATGCCACCGCTGCACCATCTGATAACTGCATAACACTATAGTAGTAATAACTAGATAGGCAGAGGTTCTAGTCTCATTACTGGCAACTGTGTGTGTGTGTGTGTGTGTGTGTGTGTGTGTGTGTGTGTGTGTGTGTGTGTGTGTGTGTGTGTGTGTGTGTGTGTGTGTGTGTTTCGGGTGAAGATCATATCCTGTTTGGCTAATACCATTTTGATGTGTGTACCACCCACATCTGTTGACCACCTCCTTATGACATTACTTTATATAGTGTGGTGACGGCATCTGCCTCACATGCAGCATGTTAAACCATTGTGCAGGACATACCAGTCCTCTGTACAGATATATATGGAATATCTAGAGGTTTGCAACCTATATGTGGTCTGTGTCTCTTAACAATGCCCATGTATGTGATATTGTTACCAAATAGGCCACAGTGAGTGTAGTGACACACATGCCAGCATCAGGTTTCATACCTGACTTAAACATAATGCTGATACAACGTCTGCTACACTATCACTTGTCCAGGTTGCAGGAGCAATACATGACTCCCCATGCTATTTCTGGTAGGTTATCTCACCATCCATGAAGGCATTCAGAACATTACGTGTTGTAAGAGGTAGTGTGTTATATCTCATGCATATAATCTATGTAGGGCATGTCATGTATTTGTAATACTACAGTACATCAAAGTGGAAATGTAGGTTTACTAATCTGTCTATTGCAAACTGTGTTTGTGTTACTGTATGCACATCCCCTGTGTCAGTCCTTACTGTGTGTATGCAAAGGATATACCATTTTGTCTCCCTGTTCCACCTTAAGAACTCACGAAAACATACCACAAACCTGTCATACACAGTATCATGCATGTCCTCATCAACTGCATCAGGGTTGAGTGTGTGGGAAAGAAATGCCAAGGCCAACAGGTGATGAAAGGTGAATCTGTTGTAGTCAATGTAATGGCTATGCTTGTGAGGGACCTGCTGACAGTCCTGCAGTAAACTGTTCCATATGTATGAGCCTGAGGTACTACACAACACTGAGGTGACATGTCTGAAGTCTACTTGTCTGTGACAATGGGTATGTATGCAAGGTCACACTGTCTGACAACAATGTCATTCACACATGCATACACACCTGGTACATTTACATATAAAGCTGTACCTTGTCTATGACATGGTCAGTGGATTCCCGGTCTGCCATACTCCCTCTTGGGAATGTCTGCAGGGCCACAGCCTGCAGACACACAGACACCTGGAACACAAACCGAATACAGCATGTAAGACTATATTCAGTCAGTGGTACTAACAGCAATAATGCATCCTGTCTAATAAAGTACATACACCTGTATGTGTACCCATAACAAATGCAAGCAGGCAGCACCTTACATAGTATTACATAGCAACACTGTACTATGGTCACCCTGTGCATCAGACTCATATTAACATGTCCCTGCATATATGTTATGGATGACAGGGATGTGGGATAGGTATCATCATATGCACAGGGTGTGGTGTGTGTTTGCCAGAGGCCTAGGCTGGACCATACAGTTGACATCATGTGAGTGTTTGGAGGGGTATTGAATAGATGGGCTGTGCAGAGGTGCTGTGTTTGTCTGGAGGTGACTTGCCTGTGATACAGATGTGTGTGTATATGTATGCACATAGTCACACCATGTGGCTGCCCTACACAGGGGTATGTTGGACAGCTGTGGACCATACATAGCAGTGTGTCCAGTTCACCGTCTCAGGCCAGAGACATGGAAACTGGTCCTGTCAAGGGTATCACTGGCACCACCAGGCCTAAGGCCAGATGCAGTACTGTTTCCTGATGGTGACTGCTGTCTGCTGGATCTGTGCCCCTGACAGGACTGGCCAGAACCACAGGCTCATGGCCCACTCTGATGTGATGTGGACAGCAACCCTCCTTTGGTAGTGATGGTGTCACTGCCACTACAGGAGTGTGAAGGTGCATGACCCTGTAGACTCTCAGCTGTAGTGCTGACCTATGTCTATGTGGCCAATGCCCATCTCCCACCACATGCTATACCTCAGACATGGCATGGTCGAAGATTGCCAAGGTCTCACCCCACCATCTATTCGTGACCTCAGCATTTTAACGTGTGGCCTCAACAACGTCATATATGTCACCACGTAAATCAGGAAGAGTTGCATCCACCACCCTGAGTATTTGCTGGTGTGGCATTCACTATGTGCCTGTGCATCCATGACTACCAAAAAACATGCATCTGGTGACACCTACTGTGGCACTTGCAACAGCAACTTGACTAGCAGCAGCCCTTCTGCGAGCATCGCTGTCCATCCGCTTGCATGGGACCTCACCTGCGCTCTGGCTATGACCAGTGTCTACACTCATACCTGCCATAGTCTCCACATTAGCCTGTTCCATGCCACCACCTGTCAACTGTCCATCATCTGTGGCCACGGGTGATGGGGTATGTGTGGGCATTGTCGCTGTGTGCGGGGATGGTGTGGACAAGAGTGGGATTCCTACCAATGGCACAGATTCAGCCCCTGACAACTCCACCTGTACCTCACTATTCCTATCACCATTGTCAGATTCTGCAGAAATAATGACATCAGTTTCCAAGCGGGAGGAACCCCAGACCCCATCACCACCTGTGAGGGAAAGACAAATTATGTACATTAATACTTGCACTTTGAGGTTGGCTGGTACGCACACACACACACACACACACACACACACACACACACACACACATAAGTACATGCGCGCACACACACACAGACACACACACACACACACACACACACACACACACACACACACACACACACACACACACACACACACACACACACACACACACACACACACACACACACACACACACACACACACACACACATACACACACAGACACTTACAGCATGAGGTGGCACAAATCTGTTACACAGACCTCACATTACCCAAATGGTCACATGCATGACACATGGCCTTCAACATCATGCATTGCAGCCAGCTTTACTACATGTAACTAAAAATATAGAGCTCTGGGATACCTGAATAGTGTTAGTAGGTGATGGCCATTCCCCAGCACAGACTGCACCCATGTACACATCATTGCTGTTCACCTGTATAGCATAGTGCAAGTACTACAGAACACACCTCACAACTGTACAGATCCTTGAAGGATGTGTAGATGTCTGGCTCATATGTTTGCCCTGTTATTGTAGGAGAGCGGTATTGTCAGCAGACTCACATGTGGCATTGGTACAGTATGGATGCAGCATGTCTGCAGATTTACAGTGCAACCCCCAATACTACACATTTTGCTGTCCTTTACCATAGATGTGCACTTCTGCTGATTAGAAAATCCCATCCACAACTGCAATCTGACCTGACACATGCACGTAGATACTCTACATATACAAGTATGTCTGCTACACTAGTCTAGTAATCTCCACTGGGGCCATACCTGCACGCTCCTTGTCCATTGTCTGAGTGCCACCCACCTCCAGCATGTGGGGGTGCTGTACACTGATGTACTGGGATGGGTGCCGCAATGTTGGCCAGGGGCTCCTCGGTGGGTGTCAGTGGATGCTGCATGGCTTGTCCCCCACCTGTGGCTGTGCGGTCCCTGGCGACGGCAGCATCCTTTTGCCAGGCATGGTGTATGAGGTCGGTTGCATAATGCCGGACCTGCCCATATGTACGTGTGTGCAGGCTGATATCGTTTACCCTGTGGACAAGGTCATTCCACAGGGTGGTCCTCTCCCGCAGATGTTGCTGGCTCCAGCCGAACATAATTGTATGGTGCTGTAGTATGGCTTTGATGATGATGGTAGTCTCAGCCGCTGAAAATGTTGCCCTTCTTTGATGTGACATTGCACGTGGAAGACATAAACAGGGACACACATCACAGGACCTCATACATTTGGCAACAGTATGTACAGAACCTGCTCATGTACATTGAATACCAGTAGCCACCACTCACAACCACACCATACCCCTGTAATCTATCAGCACAGTATCAGCATGCATTGCACTCCTGGTCCTGATGTGTCATATTCCCCCCATGAGAGCCAGTTAATTGAATAACCCTCTATTCCTCCTTCAGGTCTGTGTAGATGGATGACATTGTCCATCTTCCATGCGGACGGGGTGTGGATGGTGCAGAGGCTTGGTGTGATTACAGTGTGTAATGGAGCTGAGAGAACATGCCTGAGTTCATGTAGGATTTGGACAGGGATGTTATCATGTCCCATGGATACTTACGTTTGTTGCCTTTCAGTAGGCAATGTGTACCTCCTCACTCATGATGAGGGCAGAGGTGTGGGTGCTGTGCATATCCACCTATAGTGTTGCTGAGCCAGGGGGGTGATGTTTGCCCTAACCCTATCTGCAGCAGGTTAGTAATAGCTATGTTGTATGTGTATGTTGTCTGACTGACCATCATTACAGATTGGGTTGGTATGTTGCCTCTGAGATTGCCGACATATGGAAAGATGTCCTTGTGATTGGCCTTGGTGGATGTGACCAGTTTGTACTCATAGTTAGTTTTACAGTAATCCACCTGTGACCTTACATGCTTGTTCAGGCAACGGCTGACTTGATACCAGGTTGGTGGCTGCTCCTACTTTGCCCTGTACAGCCAATATAGGGAACAAAATCTGTGGTTTGTGTATTGCTGCTGTCCAGCAAAGGGGAATACTCTACTTTGGTGGAGGCAGGTTTTACAAGTAACATATTGCTGAGTCCATACAGCTATGCAGGTGTTCATATAGCTGTTTGGAGTAGGCATAGACACAAAGTCCTAACAGTTGGACACCTCTCCAATTTCAAAATGCTAATTATGCTTATTGTAGTACCCATGTCTGTGTCAGGGCAAAGCAACAACCAGTACCTGTATAAATGTCACTCTGTTGGATGAATGGTAACTAAAATTACACACATGTACAAAATGATTTTGCATCCCATGTCTGTTGTTATGAAGCAGCCAGATACACCTACTCATACATACAAGTGCACAGGTAATAACTGATATACATTTCTGTTATATGTCAGTATGGCACACTGTATTCATACTCTCGCTGCCCAGTCATTCCTCTCAACCAGTTAGAGCAGGACATATGTAGGACACCACACATACATGGGGTGCAATGGGACAAAATTAGTGACACTGTCTTAATATTACTGTAACACACTTGAGTCATTCGATAGCACAGTAGCCTTTGCATTGACAGGCATACCCTGGAGGATATCCAACACTCATATGGCAGGAAGAGAGGAGAAAGGCTAGGAGTGTGGTAGTGAGGGTAGGAACTTTTAATGTTGGCAGTATGACTGATATAGGGACAGAGCTAGCTGATATGATGGCCAGAGGAAGGTCGATATATTGTGTGTGCAAGAGACCAAATGCAAGGGAAGCATGGCTAGGTGTATGGGAGGCAGGTCACAATTGTGCTATCATGGTGTGGATGGGAGGAGAAAGAGGGTAGGGGTTTTCCTGAATGAACAGTATGCTAAGAGTGTTTCTGGAGGATGAAATGTGTCTGACAGAGTGATGTTTATGAAGCTGGAAACTGATGGTGTAATGATAACGGTTGTTAGTGCATATGGTATGCAAGTTTATTGTGCGATGGATGAGAAAGAGAAATGCAAAGTCAGTCGGATGACATGGTGATGACTGTACCCAAGGGTGGCAGAGTGGTGATTGCAGCAGATTTTAATGGGCATGTTGGTGAAGGGAACAGAGGGGATGAAGACGTGATGGGTATGTATGCTGTTAAGCAAAGGAATGCAGATGGTGATATGGCAGTGGATTTTGCAAAAAGGATGGACATAGCTGTGGTAAATACATACTATAAAACGAGGGAGGAACATAGGGTGACATACAAGAGTGGAGGAAGATGCACACAGGTGGAATATATCCAATGAGATTGGAGACTGTAAAGTGGTGACAGGGGAAAGTGTATTTAGGCAGCATAGAATGTTGGTCTGTAATATGATGCTGGTGATCAAGAAGAAGAGGAGTGTGCGGGGAGCACCAAGGATCAAATGGTGGGAACTGGAAAAGGGTGATTGTGAGGTGGAGTTCAGGGAACAGTTAAGACAGGCACTGGGTGGCAATGACGATTTACCAAATATCTGGATAAGTACAGCAGAGCTAGTAAGGAGATGGCTAGAAAGGTGCTTGGTGTGACATGTGGATGGAGGAAGGAGTACAAGGATCCCTGGTGGTGGACTGAGGACGTACAGGACAGTATACAGTGAAAGAGGTTGGAGAAGAAGGATTGGGATTTTCAGAGAGATGAGGAAAGTAGACAGGAGTATAAGGAGATGAAGTGCATGGCAAAGAGAGAAGTGACAAAGGCTAAGGCCGAGGCATATGGAGAGTTGTATGACAGGTGGGACACTAAGGAGGGATGAAAAGACTTGTATTGATTGGATAGACAGAGGGACTGAGCTAGGAAAGATGTGCAGTAGATAAGGGTGATTAAGGATAATGAGGGAAACGTACTCACAAGCAAGGGGAGTGTGTTGAGCAGATGGACAGATACTATAAGAGGCTGATGAATGAAGATAATGAGAGAGAGAAGGTGGGATGAGGTGGGTATGGGGAATCAGACAGTGCAGTGGCTTACCAAGGAGGAAGTAAGGATAGCTATGTAGAGGATGAGTACTGTAAAGCTTGTTGGTCCATATGACATACCTGTAGAAGCCTAAATGTGTTTAGGGGAAATGACAGTGGTGTTTTTAACCAGTTTGTTTAATGATATCTTGGAAAGTGAGAAGTTGCATGAGGAGTGGAGAGAAAGTGTTTGGGTGTCGTTTTAAAAATAGGGTTGATGTGCAGAGCTGTAGTAACTACAGAGGGATAACACTGATCAGTCACAGCATGACATTATGGGAAAAGAGTAGTGGCAGCTAGGTTAAGCAGGGAGGTGATGAGTAGTGGTCAGAAGTAGGGTGTCATGCCAGGAAAGAGCACTGCAGATGAGATGTTTGCTCTGAGAGTGTTGATGGAGAAGTACAGAGGAGGTCAGGACCTGCTTTGTGTCTTTCTGGACTTAGAGAAAGCATATGACAGACTGCCTAGAGAGGAGTTGTAGCATTGTATGAGGAAGTCATGAGTGGCAGAGATATATGTAAGAGTGTTACTGGATATGTACAAGGGTGGTGTGACAGCAGTGAGGTCTGTGGTGGTAGTGATGGATGCTTTTAAGGTGGAGGTGGGATGAAATCAGGGATCAGCTATGAGCCCTTTCTTATTTACAATGGTGATGGACAGGTTGACAGACAAGATCATACAGGAGTCACTGTTGACTGTGGTGTTTGCAGATGACATTATGAACTGTATTTAGAGTAGGGAACAGATTAAGGAGAACCTGGAGAGGTGGGGATATGCTCTTGAGAGAAGAGGAATGAATGTCAGCAGGACTATGACAGAATATATGTGTGTGAATGAGAGGGGGGATAGCAGAACATTGAGGATGCAGGGAGTATAGCCGGCAAAGGTGGATGTGTTGATATGATTGGGATCAAAATTTCAGAGTAATGACAACTGTGGAGGGCTGGTGAAGAAGAGAGTACAGGCAGGATGGGGAGGGTGAAGAAGAGTGTCAAGAGTGATTTGTGACAGACAAGTACCAGTAAAAGTGAAAGCGAAGGTCTCCAAGAGGGTAGTGAGACCAGCAATGTCATATGGGTTGGAGACAGTGGCACTGACAAAAAGGCAGGCGATAGAGCTGGATGTGGCAGAGTTACAGATGTTAGGATTTGCACTGGGTGTGATGAGGGTGCACAGGATTAGCAATGAGTATATGAGAGGGTCAGCCCATATTTGACAGTTTTGAGATAAAGCTGGAGAGACAAGATTACATCGGTTTGGACATGTGCTGAGGAAGGATGTTGAGTATATTGGGAAAAGGATGGTAAGGAAGTAGCTGTCAGGTAAGAGGAAAAGAGGAAGGCCTCAGATGAGGTTCTGGAAGTGATGAGAGAGGACATGCAGGTGGTTGGTGTGAATGAGCAAGATGTAGAGGACAGGCAGAAATGGCAACCGATGATCCAATGTGACAAGCCCTAATGGGAACAGCCAGAGGAAAAAGAATGAGATGTTGCAATGTCAGTCTTCACAGATTTGCCAAGGATTTGCCAGAAATAACTCAACTCTATGAGTAAATGACTACAAATATGAGGCACACATATGGTCAATGTGCATAACACTGGACAGTTACATGGTATGAGCTCAGTATATCACATGCAGTTCAACACACATATCTGCAATAGTACTTTACTATGCAAACACCATGTATAGGTCTCTCATATTTCTGAGACAAATCAGTATATCATAGTTGTATTCACAAGTAAGATATGGATATGTATGACTTCCCAATAGCTGGCCTAGCATTGTCACAGTCAGTATTGTTCAACACATGCTCCAGTAGTAGTTATATGTGAGCCATCCTTTCCTGGAGTGACTCAGGGGCCTGACCTATGATCTATATCACTGCAGACAGACCCAGATACTATGACCATTGGTTCTGATCAGCAATATGTCAATACTGCAAGTCTTGTTGAGACATATATGTTAAACGTCCTATTTTCCATTCTTACATACCCCCGACTGCAGTCCATTACTTGCTTACTTGTTTGGCATACCTTTTTTTTCCAAGTGTAGGTGGTTATATCCTGCTGGGTTTGTTTCTCAATGTTTCTCTCTCTCTCCATCTCTCTCTCTCTCTCATGGATGTAGGGTGTACATCTATTTTGCATAGGCAGCAGCTTGCCTTTTGTAGGTAATGCTCATGAGCAGCTGATGGCCTGTGCACCAACTGGTGTCTCCCACTTGTTAATTGCATGCAGAACAGCTGTGTTGTTATTCATATAGCCAATGGCATGGCAACGCACTCCTATAATTGAGTACTTCATGTGGCCATTGGTCCTTTTCCTTGCCAGTGGGAGGACTTCATGGAGGTGTGTGAACAATAGCATCACAGAGGGTATTTGGAAATACCTCTTACAACCAAAACTGTGGAGACAGGCTAACAAAATGGGGGAGAATGCTCCAGACATAGGGACAGAATATAAGTATTGCTGTTATATATTTGGATTAATGCTAGTCTAACAGGGTTTGTGTGGACATGGAGTTTCTGCATGATTTTAACTCTGACAGTGTTATGTGCTTGACATAACTCTCAACTGTAGGGCTATCCTCAGAATGGCCAGAGTTTGGACTCCTATGTTTGGTGTGTTCCTCAGACATTATTTGTCTTTGGAAAATCAGTAGCATATGCTGGGGATTGCAGTCAGTAACTGCAAACATCCATTTGTGTTTCGGACCTCATATCCCTCAGAAAAGATATGTTACAACTAACCCTGTTATGCCAGCAACTTTCTCAGTTTATAACAGCAATATTTCAAATATGCCCCTTTTTTGGCCTTCTGTCCCACAATTATGTCAGGCTTTGTCCAGATGTCATGCAGTAAGAGGTTGATAGGTATAGTATATGATCATTTAGGGCCTACATTCCTGATATCATCCCAGTGATGTATCAGACTGCCAGACATGTTATGTGGAAGAGGCTTTATATATGAGGGGAAAGCCTGGACATTCTTTGGGACTCTGTACAGTTAAGTGGTCTGTGTATTTCTGGCAATTGTTGACAGACTGTCAGGATTGTGTAGCAGTGCAGTGTGTCAATGTTTCTGGCTTGTGTGGGGAGGGGGTGGATGTATGTGTTGTGGCCCCTTTTCTGTCTGCCTGTGCATGCTGCTCCTGTTTCTGGTGGTCTATCGGCTATATATGTTTGCAGGGGCAGACTGAGACATGTCCAATACCACAGTGAGGCATCATACTCCACTGTGAATTGTGCCAGTATATGAAGGGGTACTGTGTGAGTGGCAAACATGTTGAGATGTTTTGGTTAACAGTCCTTATACTGTACTTTCCTTTGGCTTACCAGTATGTCACCGTGACTGTGGTGGAATTGGTTGTGGGTATGCACTTTCACACTGGTGTCTGTTTTTCAGTGCTTTTACATCCCTGTAGTGCCTGAAATATTTGCCAATACATGTGTAATTACCCAAGTGGATTTGGGTTAGTGTTGGGTCAGTGTGTCTGTAGTTTGGACAGTACTTGGTGACAGGCTTAGCAGCTGACTGTAGTTTCCTTAATGTGATGTTATGTCAAGATATTTGTAGGATGTGCTTTTGCCTGGCCCCTATAAGTGTTGTGCATTTCTGACACATCAGTGGGATGATGGGAGAATTTCAGTCACTAACTAGTGTGAAGTAATTGAGTGTTGGACTTGTGCTATTTCATTCAATATGTTAGGACATGAGGGTAAACTAAGCAACTGTGTCAGCTTTCTACTCCAGCATTTCAGATATGTCCCTCTTTTCATGGCTTTGCCCCCCCCCCCTTTGTCAGGCTTGGTCCAGATTTGTTGCACTAAGGGGCTCTGAGCTTACCTCTCATCTGCCTAGATTGTTGCAGTAAGTCCAGGTTTATTGCTCATATTCCTGGTCTGTTCCACAAATACATTATTATTATATCCCTGGTAAATCACTGTGATGATTTGCAGATTTCTGACAGTAAATGATGACATACATTTCAGTTTCCGAACTCATATCCTTCCAAACATGTATGTTGAAACAAACCCTGTCACTCTGGCAAAATTCTACATTTATAAGAGCAATATTTAAAATATGTCCCTAGTTTGTGCCCATTGTCCCCCTGTTTGAACAGCTTTTGGATAGATTTCTTGCACTAAGTGGTTGATAGGTATGGTTGTGAGGTATGACTCTCCACTACATGTTATGAGCGTACATATATATATGTATGTGTATATATATATATATATATATATATATATATATATATATATATATCTATATATGGATCTATTTCATATATATGGTCAATGTAATTTCAGAATGTCGACATTCTAACACTCCGAGATTGCACTACAGTGCGGAAGATGGAAATCTTTCCATTCCGCACTGTACGGAGATACTGGTTCTGCATGGTCGACATTTCGAATGTCGATTATATGGCCTGGCCCATATGAATGTCAACATTCTGAAATGTCGACCATGTGAATGGAACCCGTATATTTATATATATAATATATATATATATATATATATATATATATATATATATATATATATATATATATATATATATATATATATATATATATATATATATATATATATATATATATATATATATATTTCTTATAAAATAGAAAATCTGCTTCTGTTGATATACCCTGGATATACATATCCCACCTCCACCCCCAACACAAAAGACTACAGTGAAAAACTTCTCAAAAGCCGACTTTACACTTCTTAAAACTGAGATGGCATCCTTTAAGCCCACTGTGACAGTGGAAACCACATCCCACAATGCAGAATCCTTCACAAATGCTTTCTACGGACATCTCCAAGAATGGATGGATCATGCAATCCCAAATAAAACCAAGACCCTCTCTACCAAGGGCAGGCGTCCTGTCTGGTGGACCCCAGCCATAAACAAATTGTATAACAAAAGAAGGAAGCTACTGCACGACAGAGCAAAATCCCATAAAGAGAAGGCATCTCTGATCAGCACTAATAGAAAGCTACATTCTCTCATAAAAACATCCAAAGCCAACTTTGAGAGAAAAATCGCTATGGACACTAAAGATAACCACAAGGCCTTCTTCAGCTATGTTAGAAACCTTGGCGGAAACCCTCAGATATGTTCAGAGTTAGTTCACAATAACAAAAAATACACTGAACCCACAGATATTGCCAACATTCTGGCAGACAGGTTCAGTGCAAATTTCTCCCCTCCCTCACCCCCAAAAGAAGAAATACTTATCCCAGCTGAATGTAACCTCCCTGTCATCTTAGATATCCAGGTGAGAACCGACCTCAGCAAAGCTAAAAACACAGCATCAATGGGACCTGATGGTATCCCAGGTTGCGTGCTACGTGAACTCCAAGAGGAGCTAAACCCGCACATAAAAATGCTATTTAACCTTAGCCTTACTACAGGATATGTACCTGAAAACTGGCGTACAGCACCAGTAGTCCCACTCCACAAAGGAGGCACCTCTACTGACCCTGGTAACTACCGCCCCATAAGCTTAACCAGCCTGGTCTGCAAAGCTATGGAAAGAATCATTATGGAACTAATAAACAGAGACATTGGGGACTTACAGACACTTGATCCCACCCAGTTCGGCTTTGTAAAAGGCAGATCCTGCCTTTTAAACCTTGTTGACTTTTTTGAAACAGTCACTAGAGCCATTGACGAGGGCAAAGCAGACCATACAGCCTACCTGGACTTGGCTAAAGCTTTCGACACAATACCCCACCCTGGCATCATAGACAAGCTCAACAGCTTAAATGTAAATCCATATGTTGCAAGATGGGTGGCAAACTGGCTAAAGGATAGAACCCATAAAGTCAAAATCGCTGGAGCCATGTCAGATTCAAAGCCAGTGACAAGTGGTGTCCCACAGGGCTCTGTCCTGGGACCCTCTTGTTCGGCATTTATTTCTCAGATGTGAAAGCAAACATGGGAAGGTTGTGGCTGACAAAGTTCGCAGATGACTGCAAACTAGGCATCATAGTCGATACACCAGCTGACACATACATCCTACAGAAAGGCCTCACTGAAACGGACAACTGGTGCCGGAGTCATGGCCTTAAACTAAATGCCAAAAAATGTATAGTCATCCCCTTTGGGAAAAACAAAGTGCCCACAAATTATCACATAGGCGGTAACCCACTGAGTACAGAAAAAGTAATCAGAGACCTGGGGACCCAAGTCGATAGTGACCTCTCATTTGACACCCACGTTGCCAAAGTGGTTAGAAAGACTTTCTACCTTGACCACCTTATCATGAAGGGATTCACATCCAGATCAAAGGAGGTTATTGTGCCCCTGTACTCCTCCCTTATCAGGGCCATGATTAAGTACAATGCCCCATTTGGTATGTACCTCACCCAGCACTTGCAACAGCTAGAGAGACCCCAAAAGTACCTCACCAAGAGGATCAAGGGTCTCCAACATATGTCATATGCTGCCAGACTAAAGAAGCTCCAACTCTTTTCAGTAGCATACCGCCTACTCAAAGGTGATCTGTGCCTGACGTACAAGGCCATGTCCAATCAGGAATTGATGGACATGCTCCACCTCAAAAAATCCAAATCCATCAGAACCACGAGAGCTAAAGATTTGAACCTCAGCACAAATATGAATAGGACATGCTGGAGGGACAGATTCATAACTCAGAGGCATCCCATACTCTGAAACAGAATCCCAGTTCATGTTAGGCAGAGCCCCTCACTGACTCTCTTCAAGAGAAATCTTGACTAGTGGATGGGAGATTGTAGGTTTACCCCAGGGGTCATCTCTGTGTCACTACTAGACAAAGGCACAGTAAACTAATTCTGTTATGTAAGGGGGTCTTCACTGTGTCACTACTAGACATAGGCACAGTATTCTAAATCTATTCTGTTCACTTTTGTACCATTACATGGGGTGGCGAAAGCCACATCACTATGGCTAGGCTTATAAATGCCCCAGGGCAGATAGCCTAGTACCAAACTATGAAACTATGAAACTATGAAACTATTACAGTAGCAACTTGCTGAGCTGCCAGCTGCTTATATTATATTATAGTATATCTATCTCTCTCTCTCTCTCTCTCTCTCTCTCTCTCTCTCTCTATATATATATATATATATATATATATATATATATATATATATATATGTATATAAAATATATTTCTTATAAAATATAACATTTGCTTCCATTATAGTAGCAACGGGTGTAACTATACTGTATGGGACACATGTATACTTGGGTGGTTTCACATGTTATATGCACTCACACTACCATTTTACACCAGCTTCACTACCTCAGGTGACAAAAATAATTTACCACATATTTTCATATGAAAATAATAATTTTTAACACTGTTTTCCCTTGTAAGATTGAATTGTCTGTTGTAGTACTCAAACTGCATATGTCTGTATATCAAGCTGGGACTCTGACCACTAGACTACCTTGGTTAGAAGATTTTATTTCTATATTTTCCCATTGCATATTAATATTATGTTATTATGTTATTATATTAACTGGAGAGTATTGAGATTTTTGGCCATATCATTGAGGACTGCTGTCATGACATAATGGCATACATTTCAGTTTCAGATGTGTATCCTTCAGAACATTCATGCTAATGCATAATCAGCTTTCTATCAACTTTCTGTCTGTCCTCTGTGCAGATGGGATGGTGCTTAGGCTGTGGTTGACTTCACTGCAGAATGGGTCTCAGAGCCCATACTTGTGTTCATGTAGGATGCAGCCAGGAATGATTTCAGGGCTCTGGACACCTCTGTGTGTTGCCTTTAAGAGGGCATTACAGACCTGCTTCCTGATCATGGGGGGGCAGGTGCTGTACCTGTACATGTGTAGTACCTATTGGGGGCAGAGAGGGTGAAGTTTACAGTTCTCCTGTCTGCAGCCGGTTGCCTATATCTATGGCATATGTGCATATGGTGTTATTGACCACCACTACAGAGCAGATGTATGTGTTGCCACTGGAACTGTGGACACATGTCTGGAAGGCCTACTGATTGGCCTTGGTGGATGTATCCAGTTTGCACTCAAAGATAGCCTTAGTGTACATCACCTCTGACCTTATTTGCTTGTGCAGAACAAGGTAACATGGCTTCCAGTGAGGCATCTGTTCCTTCTTTGCCCATCCTGCAATTATTTCCACCTATGATGGTAGTTGTGTTTTGCTGCTGTCCACCACAGGCATTAAGCCTACCTTGATGGGGTTGATGTTGTCCTGCCAGGTATTGCTGAGGGCATACAGCTATGTAGGTGCTCACATAGTATTTTGGTGTGGGCCTGGACACTACTACTAGTTCCAACATACGGGATGTCCTTCATGTGGGCATTGCCCCTTTTCCTTGCCTGTGCAGGGGACATTACGTAGGTGTGGGGGCTACAGCTTCACAGACAGTAGGTGGGAATACCTCACAGAACAGGACATGTGGAGACAGCCCAACAACATGTGGGACAAATGTCCATATTTTGATACAGATTGTATCTCATTAGTGCTGTTATACACATGGAGGGTTGCTAGATTGACAGGGTTCATTTGGGCATCCATTTACTGAGTGACCTGACATCTGACAGTGATATGCCTCTGACATACCTCTCAACTGATATGTTGTTCAGAGAGTAGCCAGAGGTTTTCCTGTTATGCTTGGTCAGTTCCTCGAAGAAAGTCTTTTTTTGTGGTGTCCGTAAGGTAATGTGAGGATTGTAGTCACTAACTGTTGACATCCATTGGTGCTTCAGACATCATATCCTTTAGGGATGTTATGTTACAACAACACATGTAAGCACACACATGTAAGCACACAAGAACCACAAGTACGGCAGGTGCAAAGGCCAACAAACCTAATTCAAAAGCAAAAATGGCCAGCACCATACAGTGAAACACAAACATTTACTATGGCAGCTCCAAATACTACTGTGTAAAAATACACTACAAGCAAAATATCAGACTGGTTTTGGCATTACCATGCCTTCATCAGTGACCATAACTCACAGTAAACAAAGACAAGCTTAAATACATACACCACTTCCAATTGTTAATTATAATTGTTCATTATGTCCAGGTTTAAATAATCCCGCAAGTCTAATGATCCAATTCTTTTCTTTATTATTCAAAATTGAGTACCAGGGAAGTAAATAGTGTGGGAAGAAATAGCCAGAGAATTGTTATGGCTAGGCTTGTATAGGCCCTAGGGCTGATAGCCTAGTACCAACCTATGAACCTATGAACCATCCCATTTTAGTCAATTTACTTGTACTTGATCAATAATGGTCAATTTAAATTGAGCTGTGGTGTAATGAATAGTGTGTTTGTATAATAAACTGGAAATTCTTTTATTTTGAATGTCACTAAAATGTTCTGAGTTCCGGAAGCGAAAAGACCTAAATGTTTGGCCAACATAAAAAGCTGAGCAAGAACAGCTGGCTAGATAAACAAGCCAATCTGTGCTGCAATTGCCAAAAAGTGTCATGTCATAAACCTTAGAGGTGTTTGCACTGGTAAAACATTTGGACTTCAAAACATATTTACAAGTGGAGCAATGACCACAGGGAATACAGCCTACCTACTGATCTCCAAACAAAGTGGCATGTTGTTGAATAGCCTCCATTCTATGTTTATAGTGGCTGAACTGTGACTGTAATGTGGGGCCACACCAGGAAGAGAACAAACACCTGGGGCCCAAAATTTTAGAGAGTCTGTCATCAGACCTTACCCCCCCCCTCAGTATTGCTCAACAATGTCCCTTAATACATTAGTGTTACGTCCAAAACTAGTAACAAACCTAATATTGGCATCCTCATCCAAATCCCTGTGCTTATATGTTAATAAATCAGCTCTATGTTGTATAGAGGCCCATTTACTGGCAGTCATGACATGATTATAATCATAACCCCTGTTATGAAACCTACTTATGAGATCACGATGGAAATCTTGATATGAATTGTCAGAGGAACATATGCATCTAATTCTAAGAAATTGTGATTTCGGAATGTTTTTGATAATGTATCTTGGATGAAAGCTGGAGGCATGGAGTAAGGTGTTATACTGGTGGTGTTTGCGGAAAACCTTTGTACTAAGTGTTTGATTAGATTCCCTACTGATGATCACATCCAAAAAAAACTAATCTCCATAAAATTGAAGTTCACCGTAAACTCAATCCCCCATTTGTTCTCATTTAAATATTGAATAAATTCCTGCAAATAAGTGCTATCTGCCCTCCACACCATCCAGCAATCATCTAGATAGCTTCTCCAAATATCAATTTCATGTATGTATAAATTGTGACTGGTGTCATAAATCTAATTGTTCCTCTAAGAATCCCATGAACAAATTTGCACATATGGGGGCAAAGCATGCCCCCATAGCAGTACTCTTGACTTGCCAATAACATTTCCTATGAAAGTAGAACACGTTTTTGCTAAGAACGTGTTCAGTTATGCAAATCAACAATGTATTAAAGCCAGGTTGATATTAGTTTGCCCTGTCAAGCCAATACTGAATGGCCTCAAGACCAGACCAATGAGGAATACTGGTATATAGGGCAGTCACATCTAAAGTACATATTATCCAATTAGATTCCAACTGTATGTCCAAAATAATCTGCAAAAATTGTGTGGTGTCTTGAATCCTGGACCTCATAAGCCCTAATAAAGGTTTAAGATGCTTAGTCAGGAACGCCGACAAAGGTTCAGTTAATGAGCCTCTGTCAGATACAATGTGTCTTCTCAGAGGTTTCTGTAAGTTTTTTATGAATTTTAGGTAACAAATACAGGTACTGTGGCTGAGGATCAGGAACTGTAAGATGAAAATGTGCATTTTTATTAATGATACCTTCTTCCACGGTGTTCCCAAGGAATTCTTCAATTTCCTTTTTTGAACATATCTGTAGGGTCCAGGGGCATCTACATATAAAATATGCCATCTGAAAGCTGTCTAGTAGCTTCTGCTAAACACATTAGCCAATCCATGACTACCACAGCCCCACCCTTACAGTAGGCAAAATCACCAGATCATGCCTCTGCTTAAGATTTAATAATGCTTGCTGTTCAAGCTTAGTGAGGTTAGATCTCTGAAACCAGGCATCAAAACCATGTAAATGTAAATCTTTCAGTACACATTGTTGGAACGTGGCCACATACTTATCCATAGGGGGCATAAATGATGATTTACAAAACTGAAAATCAGTAGATCTTTGAGTCTTAGATTTAGAGTCACAAAACAATTTAAGATTAATCAACCGCCAAAATGCAATGACATCATTAACAAAGGTATCCTCATGAACCAAAAAGCCAGGAACAAAATTTAAGCCTATATTAAGAAGATTAATTTCAACATCAGACAACTGGACAGATGAAATGTGTACACTGCAGATGTTACCTAAAGGAGTATCAATATTTTCAACAATGTTCTATGCTGCTGACATGCTGTATGCTTTCTGCCACCCGTGTGTGTTCCTCCTAACGGGTCTAGGCCCACACGTTTCTTGGCCACAGGTGAATTTGAACTATGAATAATCTCAACCTCAGTAGCTGAGGATGACTCGTCCCCAGAAGTGCCACTATACCACTTGTGGTTTTCTGTAATATAGATCTGGGTCTTTTCCTCTTAAATGTGGGTTTAGTTGTATCCTGACTTGCAAATTTTACATATTTTCCTAAGCCAAATGGCTTCCCTTTTTGGTAGTCACTTACATCCCTATTAAATTTTTGAACTTTTTTGTCTTTAAGTTGTTTCTCTAATGAGAACAATTCCTTAACTAATTGTTGAAAACAAGATGCACAGAAAGACTCCCCTTCATAAATCTTAACTTGCTCACAAATCATTTTAACTTCCAATGTAAATCTTTCAATCATACATTCATAATAGGGGTTAAGAACCTCTACAGAGGACATTGAGGCCTTTTTTTGAGCTTGGGACCATTCTCCAGATAGAGGTTCATCAACAAAAGATACCAAGGGTTGCAAACATACCCTCAATCCTTGTGGCGTAACGCCTTGGGTTTGATAAGCTGTAAATAGTTTCAAGTGCCACACATTCATTATTAATGACTTCACACTCATAGCTAACTTGTTAAACAAATTATTACATATAGAGGCAGGGTCAGTACTGTCACTATTACAGGCAGACTGTGACAACCCCCCACCCAAAACCTGTAGATCATGCTTATCTGCAGATAACCCCTGTAATATAGCATGAAGATCCATAGTGTGGCAATAATAACACTAATCCAGTTATTCTATGAGCATAAATTTGGCCATAATGCAAAGTGATATAGCCTACTGTTTACATGCCCTAAGGTTGAAAAAAGGCCTAGTTACAAAAGTAAGTTAGCTCCTGTGTATAATTGCACAATAGCCAAAATAGTAAATGACCAATCTCAATAACCTAGACCCTATATAAAAAAGTCTCACACAACAATACATGTAACATCAGCTACTGTTTCAGTTTGTAACATCATTATGTGTGATATGTCCCTCTTTCCATCCTCCTGCCCCCCAAGTACATCATGCATTGTCCAGATGTCCTGCACTACAAGGTGCACGGTATGGTATATCATTAATTACCGACTGTACTCCAGTTATCATCCCAGTGACCTAGGAGATTCCTGGCCATGGTATGTGGCAGTGGCCAGGATTATGGTTGCACACCCTGGAAATTCTGTAGAAATCTATACATATGACAGTTATATATGTCTGGCCATTGTGAACAGACAGCCAGGATTGTGTAGCAGTGCTTTGTGTAGATGTTTGTTGGGCTGGGTAGGGAGAGTAGCAGATGTGAATGCCATACACCGTTTACCTTTCTGACTGTGCATACTTCTGTGGCTGCTGGTGGTCTATCAGGTATGTATGCTTCTAGGGTACTGGTATATTGCTGTGACTGTAGTGCAAATGTTTTTGGGTGGGCATTTTTGCACCACTATCTGCTTTTCACTACAGTTACATTGCTGTAGTGCATGTTGTATTTGAATATGCATGGGTTACTGCCCAGTGATGATGTGGGGAAGTGTGTTGTTCTTACTATGCTTCATAAGGTGCCTGGGTGACATGTTTGGGCTGTCAAGATACTTCCATTCTGTTACATGAATCCGTTCATACATCTACACTGTCCAGAGGCCTAGACACTGTCCAGATGCATGGCTTATTTGTTTGTTTTGTTCCTCACCCAGTTGTTGTCCTTGGCTAATCAGTAGGATATTCTGGGCAATGCAGACAGTACATGCTAACATCCATTGGTGTTACAGACTTAATATCCCTTAGAAAAGATATGTGACAACAAATCCAGTAACACCAGCAACTGTCTAAATTTATAACAGCAATATGTCCAATATACCCCTCTCTTTGGGCCTATGTCCCCCAATTATGTCAGGCTTTGTCCAGATGTCATGCACTAAGAGGTTCAGAGGTATGTAGTATTGTTATTTATTGCCTTCATTCCTGCTACCATCCCAGTGATGTCATAGAACCCCCAGACATGTAACAAGGAAGAGGCCATAGATATGAGTCTTGTACCTATACATTCTGTGGGAAACTCTACATTTGAGAAGTCTGTGTATGTCTGACCATTGTTAACAGACTGTCAGGATTGTGTAGCAGTGTAGTGTGTACATGTTAATTGGGCTGTGTAGGGAGGGGGGTACATGTGAGTGTCATGGGCCCTTTCTATCTGACTGTGCATGCTGCTCCAGTTTCTGGTTCCCTATCACTTGTATATGTTTGTACGGGCAGACTGTGACATGTCCCATAATTGTCCCATAACACCTCAAGATTCCCACTACACTGTGACTTGGGGCAGTATATGTAGCGGTAGTGTGTGAGTGGCAAATAGGATATTGTTGCTCACACAGTCATTATACTGTAGTGTTCAGTTTGCTAACTGTTATGTTGCTGTGACGGTGGTGCAATTGGTTGTGGGTATGCACTTTTACACCAGTGTCTGTTTTCCACTACTGTTACATCTCTGTAGTGCCTGTTATATTTGCAAATGCATGTGTACAGCTCCAGAGCTGAATTTGGGTAGTGTTATGTCAGTCTGATTGTAGTTTGGATGTTGCTTGTTAGCTGTGTGTAGTATCCCTAATGTTGTGTTATGTCCACACATATGTAGGATGCTTGTTGCCTGTCCGATATTTTTAGTCTGGTCCCCATAACTGTTATGTATTCCTGACACATTAGTGTGATGATGTGGGGATTGAGGTCACTAACTAATGAGAGGCAAATGAGTCGCAAACTTGTAATATTTCAGTCAATATATGTTAGGGCATACAGTGTTAGTACATCAACTTTCTCAATTTATCTACTCACATATTTTTGATATGTCCATAATTTCATGCATTTGCACCCCCCCCCTACACACACTTTGTCAGGCTTGGTCCAGATTCATTGCACTAAGAGGTTCTGAACATACCTCTCCACTGCCAGGATTTTCACAGAATATCCAGAGGTTTGGGCCATACTTTTGCTCTGTTCCACAATTTATTTGTATTTGTCTGGTAAATCACTATAATAATCCAATGATTTATGTCAGTAAATAATGACATAACATTTCAGTTTCCATCCTCATATCCTTCAGTAATTGTCTGGTGAAACGCAACCTGCTGCTGTAGTAAATGTTTTTGTTTCTAACAGCGATAGTTGAAATATGTCCCTATATCTGGCCCACCCCCCTTTATAGCCTTTGTACAGGTGTCTTGTACTTAGAGGTTGAGAGGGATAGTTCTGAGGTCTGATTGTACTGCATGTCATGTATATATATATATATATATATATATATATATATATATATATATATATATATATATATATATATATATCTAGATAGATATACAGATATATACATATATATATATATATATATATTTCCTTTCCTATTTATATATGTATATCTATTTATCCAGTAATTCATATATATGTTTCAACATATATATATATATATATATATATATATATATATATATATGTGTGTGTGTGTGTGTGTGTGTGTGTGTGTGTGTGTGTCTATATGTCTATATAATGCACATGACTGATTCCACAGAACTTTCTCCCTAATGGTGTATGCCTCTATTGAATGATATGTTTGAAAAAATGACATTGATTTCTACTGTGCAGATGGTATAGTGGTACATTCATCTAGCTATAGTATACAGCATCATGAATCTGAGACTTGGGACTGGTGCTTTTTTTTTCATTACTGTTAAATGACCAGAATGCATGATATGTTTGTTAAAGAGTTACATACTTTCGCAACTTAGATGGTGTAGTGGAATGTTGCCATGAATGTAGAGCACAATGTTCTGGATTTGAGACTTGGCAAGGCTGCCTTTTTTGTTTCTGTGCAGAACAAGATCTGATGGATACCAAGTGATTAAGGCACTTTTAAGCAGTTGTAAATGGGTATGCATGGGTTTGGGTGACGGTAAGTGATGGCAACACACGGTTAATCCATTTTAGCTTCACTTACCGCTGCTTATTCACACTTACCTCATGCTAATTTCATTAAAAGAAAAGTAAAAAAGGTGATAGGAAAGTGGTGAAAAAAGGGGCATGCAGAGGGAAGTACAGTATGAAAGGATCTAGAGATGTGCAGTACTGGTGTAGGAAAGGTCCATAGCTGTCCATTTCTTCTACAGCAACAGCTGTGAAATTCTACAGAATTTGAAGGTGAATTTGGACACTCAAACCCCTGAGAGAGGCGTGAGAACAACAGTAATGTGTTGTCAAGCCAATTGGACCAGATTACATGTGTCCAGTGGACACATGCAAAATAGAGAGCTCTGTATGGGGCATAATTTGTTTTTGGGAACAGATGCCCTTTTTTTTTTTAAGGTGAGAGTGGGATGCTGGGGAAGGATAGTATGTATATTTAGGGAGGTAAGTTCAGTAGAAAGACAGACAAGACAGATAAGACAGACAATACCACAAACAGGGGTGGTATATGACATGTGGGAGGTAAACATCTTGGATGGGGAGCGTGGTTGGGAATCAGACACTCATGAGCCTCCAAATGGATACAGTGGGACTGAGGTCCCCACACATGGGCAGTCACCACTGCACCTTCATGGCCCCAAATGTGGGTGCACTGGGGGCTGGATAGAAGGGGCAGGCTGACCCTCAAGATGCACCAGGTGGCCCTCAATCTGGTGCAGCTGTCCACCAAACTCATTTTGGATGGCGCTACGCACCAAACCCCAGACCTGGCTGCAGGTGATAGTTTCCTGTCTGTGTCCAGTCCCAAGGGGGAAGGTTTCAGATGTGCTGGGGCCCATTGCCATGGCCAGATGAGGCGAGACAGGCAAATCCATTGGACTCTGCCCTCCCAAAAGTACAACGGTGTTGAGGTTTTACAAAATATGCTGGTTAGTCATGAACAAAACATTTCAACATTAGTTTTAACAGCATGCAAGGGTGTTCCAATTAACCCAAACCAACAGATCTGAAACAGTTGCATAGCAAACAGAACACATGCATAAATGGAACAACAGGAGGCATCATAATGGTATGTAGGTTGCATTGATAGCAACAGTGTATTACTAAAGCCTTCTTAAAAGTAATACATACATTTCCTTACTTGGCAAACCTGTGGAGGGAATATCTGTTAACACTACCTGACTGTTTCTACACATATTCAAGGTTACATATGTGATACTGACAGGGGTGCCCTGCACTCATGCTGTCTGTGTGTGTGTGTGTGGTGTGTGCGTGTGTGCGTGTGTGCGTGTGTGTGTGTGTGTGTGTGTGTGTGTGTGTGTGTGTGTGTGTGTGTGTGTGTGTGTGTGTGCGTGTGTGTGTGTGTGTGTGTGTGTGTGTGTGTGTGTGTGTGTGTGTGTGTGTGTGTGTGTGTGTGTGTGTGTGTGTGTGTGTGTGTGTGTGTGTGTGTGTGTGTGTGTGTGTGTGTGTGTGTGTGTGTGTGCACATGTATGTGCGTGCGCGCTACTGCCATACTCTGCCTGGATTTCTCTGTCACCCTGGGTATTGGCAGTGGTGACCACTAGCCTTGACAGCATAACACGTGAGGGACATTTATCAGGAGAAAATGCTTGGTGTATGTACTTATCTTGCTATCATTTGCAGCCTTGTGGTTGGACAGTGGAAGTGTTGTACATAATGTATTAGTACAGCCTTCTTACATCTAATAGAATCGTTGCCTTACCTGGCAGACCTGTGGAGGAAATTTCTGTTAAGACTACCTGACTGTTTCTACACATATTCACATATTCAAGGTTATATATGAGACACTGACAGGGGTGCCCTGCACTCATGCTGTGTGTGTGTGCTACTGCCATACTTTGCCTGGATTTCTTTCACCCTGGGTATTGGCAGTGGTGACCACTAGCCATGACAGCGTAACACTTTGACATTTATCAGGAGAAACCACTTGGTGTATGCACTTATCTTGCTCTCATTTGCATTGCAGCCTTGGGGTTGGACAGTGGAAGTGTTGTACACAGTGTATTAGTATGTCCTTCTTACAGCTAATAGAAAAATTTCCTTACCTGGCAGATCTGTGAGGGAAATTTCTGTTAACACTACCTGACTGTTTCTACACATACTCACATATTCTCGGGTGAAATTATGCATACAGCGTACTACCACTCCCGGGATTCGAAATGTGCCTGTTTGTGCAAAAAGTTACAACAAGGCTGTGTTTCAACACAATGAGCTATTGAGGACCTGCTGTCTGCTGCTAGACTGTTTTCTGCCTAATACTCTCTTGGTTAGACAATCTGACCTTGTAATTCTGACATTCATGCATGGCAGTTAGTTCTTGTACTGTGTATTAATACTTTGACGTATAACAATCTGGAAAGCAATGGTTAAAACTAAGCACTGCTATAGGGGATACAGTATACTAGTTTTCAGATTACTATTCAGGGATCAAATCTTGGTGTATGGAACATTTCATATAGTTGATTTCCTGTTTTACAGCTCCACAGTCTTTGTCAGATGAGCCTCAATTAATTCATGCTTAGTTGCTGTGAAAAACCTGTACACATTTAGATCCATACCACATACCAAAGTAAACACAACATTCTGGGGTTTTTAGTTTTATTGAAGGGTACTGGCACTTTTATTGATAGATATCCTGTACATCAGTATTACTCTGCTAACATCTCATTTTTTCATTACACACAGTGAACATTTTAACGTGCTGGCAGTTGACATTCTACTCCTTTCTATTTATTTGCCCTGAATACTGCAAGTTAGATTTGCACTCACCAGCCTCCCGGCACAGCCTTAGTAACCTGCTGGCATGGGCGTCTATGTTCACAGCCCTCTCATCTGCAGCTGTACAGGAGATAAAGAAACATTTATGCATACCTATTAATCACGTACACAGGCTGGACTTTGGTGAACACTAATTGATACTGATACTTACACACTTTGGGGACATTCTGTGCCCATGTGTCTTGGGTCCACTGGTCCAAGAGCTCCCTCTTCCTACACTTTAGGTCAGAGAAATTGTGCCAGACCTGCTCAACAGTTCGAGGGATGCCAGTAGCACTGGTGAGATCAAATGCAAGATGGTCCCAGGCCTCCACTTTGTATTGGAAGCCTTGGTAATGGCCCTGCACCAGTCTCTCCTCATGGTCTTTCACTAGGAGTCCAACCATGACCCTGGACTCCTGAATGCCCCAGCATTGCACTCAAAACTGTGAACCCTTTCCTACACCAGCCATAGTGCCTGCAAGAATGTGTTACAACTGGTTATGGTTGTATTCCTGCCTGCAAGGTTTAAATAGAGTACAATTCCTGCCCTTTGCTGTCATTGGATCATTTTGAATATGCTGAGCTAAGCTAAGGGATGGGTAAACCTGCTTAGCTAAGGTTGGCAGTGCTTAAAGGCATAGATGTTGAGCACTGCTTACCAATGTGCAAATCGGCTTAGCTGGGCTACTTATTGCTTAACATTTACATTAAGCAATACTTACACCTGGTTAGCATAGCTGAGCACTACTTTGCATTGCTCACATTTCATTTCATTTCATAAAGCATCAAGATTGCGGGATTGAGTTCTCATTACTGACATATTATAATTTTATGTGTACCTTCCATGACATCCCCCTATGTGCTTTCATTAAATTATATTGTTGTGTGACTATCCTGTATGGGGCATTTGTCTTTATATGGAGGTTTTACATCTTTTCTAGACTGATATCTCACTTTTGGACCTGCTACACTACCCTGGTTGACAAAAAACAGTTGCTACATAATTCAAGTTTACAAAAATAATTTTAACACTACTTTCCCATAGAAAAATAAGCAGCCTGTCTTGGTACTTGAACTCTGACTGCCTGCATTTAAAGCCAGAACTCTAACCACTACACTTTCTCAGCTTGGAAATGTTCTCTGTATATTTGCTTTTATCTGCTAGGGGATGTTTAAGCTATGCTAAGTGGATGACCATAATGTGCACACCAACTTAGCTATGCTTAAACATTCCTTAGGCTTGAAAAAAACTTTATATAATTTTTATATTATTATGTTATATAAGTGAGTCTTGTGGTGTTCTGACAATTCATTGTGGACTGCAATCACGAAATAATGGCATTCATTTGGCTTTCAGGCTTCTATCCTTCAGGGACTCCTGTTAATACATATCCTGTTATCTATCACCTTTCTAAGTGTGTGAGGGCAATTTTTCAGGCATGTCCCTAATGTATTATGTATTCCCCCCGTCATTGTGCCATTGTTATCATGCACTACTGTATGGGAATATTGGTGTACATTTGCTTTCAGACTTTTACCCTTAATGCATGCTAATGCATGACCTGTTCTCTATCAACTTCTATATTTGTGAGGGGTATATGTGTGTTTTGTCACTTTTGGGGGATTTATCCCCCTTTATGTATGCATTTGCACACATTTCATGCTTTAGCAGGTTGCAGAAGTGTCGTACGGCACTTTAGCAATGCAGGGTGTGTGTCAAAGAACCTGTCACACACCCTCTGCATTGCTTTCTTGTTGCTGATGTTTATTTCATTGTCTGTGGACACTGAAATTATCATTATTTCATTTCAGTGTCCACGGACACTGAAATACTGGCATAATATTAGAGTAAATCTCTAATATTATGCCAGTTCAGCTTAGAAAGTGCCATACTTTTTCAGTGCAGGGGGCATGTTCAGTGTCCATTCACTACTTGGACATGCCCCCTGCACTTGTTCACAGTGTGTGTCCATATAGCAAGTACAGCAGTGCACCTTCATGAATATTTAAGGCATGCTGCTGTGCTAAACAGACATAAACCACTCCGTGCAAGAATACTTTTATTCTTGCATAGATTTTTTTGAACCCAGGGTATTATCTTGATCAACTGTGACATTGTCAACCTGTCTTATATCAGAGATCTCTGTGTCCCGGGTATGCATAGGTTTACTGACTGTGTCAGGAAAATGGGCAAAGGATGTGGTAGTCACAACTTTACTGTCAGACTGACTCTCTACACCCGCAGATTGTGCCTGTTCATCACCACCCCATCCTCATCATCTGAGGCTACCAATACTCTGACATCAGATGGTAAGAGTTGGACAGTCAGGGTCACCTATGATGACAAGTAATAAACACAACAAACACAAAAAAGGTGAATAAATTTGATCACATATCTTCTTTATAGTTAAAGTATATTAAACTTCATAACAGATACTAAAGCTACAAAAACTTTACTGTCATATAGACCTGAATTTACTTTATATAAAGTATTGACAATAAACAAAAATGTGTCCTTACCATGTGCAGGTGGACTGGCAGCCTGAAACCCAGAAATGCTTGTATGAGAGGAATGGAAAGGAAAGAAGTCTGCTAAGTATCATAGTGCAAATGAAACAAGAAAAAGAGAACAATTCCCTCCACAAGTGCATATTAAAAGGTACTCATAATAATTCAAAAAGAGTTATAGAACATTTGGATGCCTCAACCCAAACAATTTTTCTGCATGACTGTAGTCTGACTCACAGAGTTATTTATGGTTCTGTATATATGTATAAGACATCTGAGATATATGTATAAAGAGATATCAATGGCAGAGTTTGCTTCTTGCATACCTGAAACATCATCTTGTGACACGTTGGCTCTGTCATCCATATCTGGGCCAAAGTGCAGAAGTATGGTGGACCCTCTTGATGAGCTATTTTGATTTCTGACAGTGGGCAGGAACTCCTCAATTTCATTTAGTGGTGGTTCGGTAGTAGGACCACCTCCTGTAACCACATGTTCCCAGGCAATTGCACTAGCCTTACAGCAGGCAGTGGTTATCATGTCAGTTGCCCAGTTTCTTATCTGGATGATGGACCTCCTATGGTTACCAAATGCATTAATGACAGACAACCTGATGTCATATGCTGTCTTGGGCAGATTGGACACCTCTACCTCTCCCCTACAGAAAAGCTCCATGGTGATGAAAGGACAGATACCTCATTTTCTGCATCATTGTAAGATGGTTTATGGGGTACAGATGCCTTCTTGGGGGACATACCCCCTATATAAAAAGAAATAGAATACAAATGCACATAATTGCATGAATAATGAATGTACAGGATGGCTGTCAGCTCAACCAATATGCAAACAAACAATTTCTATGCATTAAGTGCTCACTTATGACTACACAGGACCCCAAGTCTTCCCTTCCAATCCTGCCATCAACCCCACCACCCCCCAATCAACCACAGTCCCTCTCCACCCATTCCACAACATGCTCTGCCCAATCTCCTCACACCCAGTCCACCCCCACAAGCCCCCCCATTTCCCCCACCAACCCCCCAACAAAAAATAAGTATATTTAAATTCAAGTGTCAGAACAGATCTTATAACACTTCTGTAGAGAACATAACAGAGATGTAAAATGTGTAAAATGCTATTATTATTAACAATATAAATGCAGCATTAAAAAAGCAACATCAAAATGTTACAACTGCCATATTCACTGCTGTGGACTTTGTCCACTAAAATACAGAAACATCACCACTTTTTTCTATCTATGCTAACACAGATACAAATTTCAGACCTTACTACATACTTGCAATACAATAATCTATTATAATTGTGAAAACAGTCATACAGAATAAAATAATTAATATTAAATTGGTCATGTATCATTCCGTAGCACAATTGTAGAAATGCAGACATGGCTATGAAAAAAGTAAGGGAGAAAAGTAAATAAATCTAAAATTATGCAAATGCTTTTTCAGCGGGCAAGGCGCTTCACCCTTTAATGTTAAACTAAAAATACCACTTATAAATAACAAGGTACCCTAACAATATAGGTCCATAGAAAATAGGTCAACTTGCAAAATCTGGTTTTACTAGCAGTATCAGGCTCTGTATTTCAAAACAGACTCGCCAGTAGAACACAAGGGCATTAGCTATATCATTAACTTTATATATATATATAGAGAGAGCAGAGTCAGACCTGTGATAATTCTCATTATGCAAATGAGGTGTCAAATTATTAGCATTCCTGAATAGCAAAAACTGCACTAAGTTTACTGAATGCAAACAAGGTAAAAGGACCTACACAATTGCATACACACACCCTAGCAGTGCAAGAACCAGCACTGAAATGTCCACAGAGGTTGCTCACTAAAATAATACAGTGCTAAGTAAAATGTCCTATGCAGACCACCTCAAGGCCCTATCCCTGTATTCTGTCTCCTACAGGCTTTTGAGGGGAGATCTATGCATGGCATACAGGACATTGTCAGATCCAACTCTGATGGACTTTCTGCATAGCCACAAAACAAACAGCACCAGAATTAGACATTCTAAAGACTTAAACCTTCCTGTGATATAAATAGGACCTGCTGGAGAGATAGGTATGTATCCCAGAGACTACCCCATATATGGAACAGGCTCCACATCCATGTGAAGCGGAGTTCCTCCCTAACCCAATTCAAGTGCAACTTGGAGAATTGGATGGGAAACTGGAAATTCATCCATGGTTTGGAACCACTGTCTCTAATGGACACAGGTAACCTGTAAATTGTTCATCTTCCAAGCCCCTGCTTTTATTTATCAAGGGTATCAGAACTTGTCAGAGATTTGGCATGCATGGCTAGGCTTAAAAAGGCCCTTGTGATCATTAGCCTAGTAAACACCTATGAACCTATGAACTGAGAAGTGTTATCTGTTAATGGCGTGCAGGTGTCTTTGATTACCCTGACTGCAAGAGCAATCAGTGTTCACATTTCCAGCCTCTTTGCTATACACCTACTAATGGCATGTCAAGGATCGAGGAGAAGAGACTTAAAAAGGGCTGCAGATACACTGACTGATGTAGGGGAATGACAGTCCTAACTTTCAAATGCTGTCTTAAGTGACTACAGTTACTGGCCATCAGTAGAACAGGTTGTTCATATTAAAAGGAGTACTATAAATATCGTTAAAGATAACATGTAGTATAAAAATGGAGATAGAGTTGTTATTTTGATAGGTTAGATGATCAAAGGATGTGACAGACAGAAATAAAAAGATACACCTGCAGTGATTGTAGTCTTTGTTTAATATTGTGGGAGTACATGCCTGTGCCGTTTGCAGTATCACAATCGTGCATTCACTGTCAATAGGGAAAGGAAAACTTTCATAAATTGTTCCTGTTGTAATTTCAATGTGACTTGATACAGTGTCACATCATCATTGCATATAGACTCTTTCACCTTGCTAATATATGTCTTTGTGGCAATTCTTGGAAGTTCAGTGAAATGTTAACCTTCAGTACCCTTGTTTGAAGGTTCATATTCATACAACTCCCCGGTGCAGATTAACATTCTGTCCAACATGTAAATGTAATTATTTGTAATGCTTTGTATCTTTTCTTGTATCATTTGTATACTGCTTGGCAGCATGAAAGTAATTTTCACAGTTTAAGGAAAAATGCAAAACATTTAGTTTAGCTAGCACAAACCAGACAGAGTGCATTGCCCAGCCATCAGCACTCTTGAATATCATTCAGGGAAGTAAATGCACCTCACAGTCCCCTGTCCTTGTCACACAAGTTATAAGTATGTATGCTTATCAATAAAGTTTATCTGATACATGGTTCAAATCCACTGACATGATACTTTTATAGACAACTGTCTGAAGATAATATTTAATCGCATTTTGTGATACCACTTTGTTGTTGTTAAATATTAGGTGTTGTCACTTTTGCTAACAATGTGTGATCATTTGTTTGCCCACTGTGGGATAATACGTCATTAACTACAGTTCCGACAATGTGTTCCACAAAGTACATATCTGATGTTGCAAAGAGATGTGAAAAAGCAGAATTGTTCACTTGAATGCACTGTTTGCTCCAGTCATTTTCATGTATACCCATTCATTGCATTTCATTCGGTATCTGTAATTTCCATAACATACTTTATCCTTCTTATGTCTTCTGTATTTGTTTTTCACTTGACATCATGAAAACATGGTTCACTCCATAAGGCAAAAAGTGAAAAGTTTAGTTTAGCCTGCTTTAGGTAGCTTAAGAATGCCTGGCAGCTTTGTGTGACCAGCAACACTCTGGACCGTAATCATTCAAGAAAATACACTTGCCAAGTAACTTCCTTTATGGTGCAATGTGTAACTGAGATGAATTGACAGACATAAACTACACAAAGCATTGTTCAATCCTGTTTGCAGAACATTTTGTCATGTTTCACAATATTTACTTTTCAGTTGCAATCCTTTTTAAGGTTCTGTTTCTCTTAACTTGGCAACACACGAACAGGGCTTACTGCCTAAGGAAAAAAGTGAAAAATTAAGTTTAGGCTGCCCTATGTAGCTCAATCACACTTGCCAACATTACCCATCCCCTCACAACAAAAAGAGCACTTACATCAGTAAAAGCACCTGGCAGATGTTGAATTCTTTGCTGCAAGGTATAAATGAAGTGAATCAAGAGAATTAAAACACATGAAGCATTGTTTGAATCCTGTGTAGTGGTCATATTGCAATTTATCATAATATGTGTTTTTTTATTCACCTTCATTTAAAGGTGCATTTCCTTGCTGCTTGGTAACACACAAACATGGCATACTAGCAAAGGAAAAAAGTCAAACAGTTTAGGCTTCCTTAGGTGGCTCAAAAACACCTGGCATCATTGCACAGCCCCTTGCAACAGGTAAAGTACTTTTCTTCAGTAAATGCACCTGACAGATGTCAAATTCTCTTGTTTAATGTGCAACTGAAATGAATCAAGAGAAATAAAGCACATGAAGCATTGTTCGATTCCTGTTTATAGAACACTTTGGCATTATCCACAACATTTCCATTTCCATGTTTTCCCATTTAAAGGAACATTTTACTCACCACTTGGCATTGTGCAAACACATTTAACTACCTGAGGAAAAAAGTGAAAATTTTAGTTTAGGCTGCCTTGTGTAACTCAAGCATGTCAAGCAACAGTGCACTGTCCAGCACTCTGGGCAGTACTGATAAGAGAAACTCTACTTGTAGACCTGTCTCTGTGGCACAAGGTATAAGACCGATTACTCTTACTAAATAATATAGGCCATTAATGGTCCAAATCAATTACAAGTTCATTTTTTAAAAGGGTGTAAGAAGCACATTCGTGTTGTTTAGTATATGCAAGTAATGTTTGAGATATATACACAACCTAAAGTATGTTCACATTCCTAGACATGACAATGAATATATTTCATCTAAAATTCACTTGCATATGGATGATAGGCACAATACATTTGTAATAATCATCATGGCTCACCACATATCCCAACTATGTGTTTAGGACCTTTATGTGTTCTGAAGTATGCATGTGACATAAACCAACCTGCATTGATCTTCCCATTCAACTGCACGCAAGTAAACCAAATTTACTTGCAGTGGAAATTACTTTTGCATAGGAATGCATTCCAAGATGGGATTACAACCACACACATATAGGCCTCTCTAAAGTGTATCTCCTTTCATTCAAGTATCAGTAAATGTCAGCTGCAGGGTGGAAAGTTAGCTGTCATGTGGCAAAGTAATTTAAGTTGTAGTTGTTGCCTCTTGTACCCCATGAGATTGATTCCCAGCTGTTACAATAATGTTTTAACTCTGGGTAAGCCCCAAACTGATAATATGTCAGAATTCAGCCATCTTTCAGCTTCAAAAGTGCAGCCCTCAAAAGCCATTCTAGTAAGGATTCTACTTTTAAACACTGGATCCTGTGATAATGGGTGTAGCAACACACATGGCACAGCTTATTGCCATGTTTCATACCTTTAGTGCCGTCTGCTGCAGGTAGTGCCAATGTGTCTGCCCAGGAATCCATGTACTTATAATCATGCAAATGCAGTTGCAAGGCTATGCATGTTTGTACAATACCACCAACATGGAAAATCTGAATTAGGAGCCAATTCAGACTTGGTTTGTAAGCTTGACTTTTCTAGACATAACTGGCGATGGAAAGAATTATGCTAAAGTTAGAGCACAAGATGGGGTGTTGAAGAGTCCATGATATTTTTGCCAGTCCTCATGAAGCACTACAGCTGTAGGCTGGTGCAGGTGATTATACCTGGTCTCAGTATAAGGCTGATGGTTGGAATGGCTTAGCCAAAGTTGTCTTTACTGCAACTGATATTCCAAGCAATGGGGAACAATGTTGCCACCATTATGTTTGTGTCTTTCGGCTTTTCCCGGTTAGGGGTCGCCACAGCGGAACTCCGGTCCGCTAATGATTGGCAGTTGATTTTAACGTACCGGCTTGCCAGGCCTGACGCACAACCTTCAGCGAAGGTACGCCCATTCACGCATGTCTCCACGCAGAAGACGCTCTAGTGGAGAATCGAACTGGACAGCGTCTTACTGTGAGGCGACAACGCTACCGCAGCACCACCACCGCGGGTCTAATGTTGCCACCATTATATTGGCCTTAAAAAGTGAAAGCAGGACCTCCTAAGCCAACTGGAGACTGAATTTAGGACTGGGAACACACCTCAGATGTATAAAGACCCATAACCTGTCTATATCTAAGAAGACACTGCAGCTACTTATTAAGCTTTCATATACATCTGTCTTCTTATTCTTCACTACAGCTGCAGAGGAGATTACTTCAAGCCATGAGGTGTACCAGGAGAGATTAACTCACCTCAGAGAGGTACAGATTAAGTATGAATCAAGTAAAAAATAAAGCCATAATATTTTCATTCCCCTCAAGCACTAACATCTCGAGCAGGGATACCGCATTGTTCATCTTAAGTATGCATGCCTTCCTCAATAAGTGTTGCTGCTAGCATTAGGCAACAAGAACATCGGCTATATTGTGTGTTGGTTCAGTACTCAGAAGCAACATTTATTTATTTATTTAATAATTAATTATAAAATCTTACCAGCAGCCTGTCAGGAAGAATTACATTATGGTAGTTGTAATTATTAAGTTAGAATACATACGTCCAAGCCTTCATGGTGAAATAAAGGCAGCTGCCTCTTCTTATATCAGACTAGTAATATTTGTTTATTTAATAACATATTAATACTTTTTTCATCATATATGGATGTTGTAAAGATCTGTGATAGTAAATGTTCATAACTGTTTATTTATTGCCAAATAAAACTTTTTTTAAGGTATAACAGTAGTGTTACATGGCATGTATCTAATTATCCCTTTTTTGTCTCACCCACCCTTGTCTCTTTTTTTGGGGGGGGGTTACAATTTATTAACAACCTGCTGATTGCATAACTTACTAATGAAAAGTAATCCGCTCTGCAGCTCGGCTTGCCAGGCCTCCACAAATGGTAACACCAACACCCAGCACTTCAGGGTCACAAACTGTCAGTGTTGCCTCCATGACCCCTGCCCTACATGCTCCAAGTACACGAGGTAGCTCTGTCCTAGCTCTAGTGCAATGGTACCCTACAGGAAATGAAAGAAGTGGAGATGGTGATTTTGTCATCCAGCAGGAGCTGACAAGGTTGGTAGAAGATATGTTGAAGTGGCCTTGGTGCATGTATTTGCAGGATTGAAAAGGTTCTGTATTGCATTTCAAAGACGATGTCTCATCTGGCACTGTCCCAGGGAGCTGCTACAGGAGACAGTGATGGCAGTTTTGAGGGTGAGGACTACATTCTCACTGTTCTCGTGCCCCACCAATGTCCCATACCTATCCCCAGTCATGGTATTCCCCAGCCTTTTGTCTCTATCACAATTACTGTCTGTATTGTATGTTCCATATGTCTGTGGATGCTTCCTAACCTATGCTACCTCTCATTCCTAGGCACCTATCCCAATATTCCTGTTTCTACTCCCCTCACAAAAAATGGACACCTGCCCCACAAAAAAAATTGCACTCCGTACATAGCTTTCTACTTCACATATGTGTCATCCTAACACAATTGATTCAGTCAAATGGGCCATACAACTTTAATCTGTTTTAATCACCAGTGGCTGGTTTGATGATTCTGCAAAGTCATGAAATTATGTGTACAATTTTACATTGATGTTGTGAAGAAATGGATAGCTATGGTTCTCTTCCATGACCCTCCTTGCAAATTCTTGTATTCCTTTCCCTAGTGCTACCTCTCCTTGCCAACCCTATTTTCACCACTGCCTTATCCACCCCCTTTTACACATTTAATCTGGTCAAAAACATAGATTCACACACAATTCAAATGCATGCACAGAAATGGCCTATGAAAATGACTTAATTTTATGTCCTCAGCTTTCACGAAGAGTTTGGCAGAATATAGAAATGCTGAGTGACAGTGAACGCTGTTTAAGATCTTATTGCAAAAGCTGAAGATTTCAGTCTAATCTGCAGTGGTATGGTTACTGTTGCACAAATGTGCTTAAATGTGCTGTGTTATGGGAGTATAGAGTGAAGCCATACTAAAGGCAGTACTGTGGAACAGTTAATGCAACATTCATTAGGCTGCTGGATGCATTAAACTAGGAGTTCAAATGTGGCATGTTGAGGTAATTACCCTATTTTTAGCATGATGTTTTGGCATAGTAGCATGGATTCGATTACAGCTGTATGTCAGTTTATTACTTCAAAACAGTGTAAGAAACCTCTGTGTGTGTAAGATTTTCAAAATATATATATATATATATATATATATATATATATATATATATATATATATATATATTGTTAATCGCTATATATTAATCAGATCAGATAATGGTAGTAGAAGTAGCAAACTTAAACTCGTCCTAAGTAAAAAAATAATAAAAATATTTAATTTGAAATATTATACAGAATTACTAAGTATTCAAAAGTAATCTAAATAGGGTAGACAGTCTATTTTCAGTCGAAAATCCTTTATTAGGTACACAGACAAGCGATCCAAGTAAAACAAAAATAACAGAATAATAGTTTCCTCACAAGCTTTCTAACTATATATATATATATATATATATATATATATATATATATATATATTTTTTTTTTTTTTTTATCAGGCAGGAGAGTGGTTTATTGTGCTGTAAAACACAATGTATTGGTATACATGGTAAATTCACATTCCTTGCCCCATAAGTGTGACATTCCAGCTGGTCCTGCCCTACTTAGTAGCTGTCATAATAATATAACCATTATGTACTTTAAATACAATTAATGATGTGGTACATCTTATTTACACAGATTATTAAGTCTGTGATTTATTCAAGACGATATACTGCACAGCTGGAAATATAAAAACCTTACACCATTTGGTAATCTAAAAATATATATAAATACATACATATACATTTTGCATGGAAAAAAAATTAATTGTACAAATGATATTCTATTTCCATAATCTATTGTTAACAAAGATTGCTTTCGTCCTTCTAGACTTCTTCAAGTCTGTGTACAAGAACCCTAAAAACTATCTACAAAAACAGGGTCTACTTCATGTCATTGAAATTTCTTAACATTGAATTTCATATCACTGAGACCATAACATCAAAAATTCAAAACACTGAAAACCCAAAACATTGAAAACTCAGAACATTGAAAGTGTGCTTCATAACATTGAAAACTACATTGCACAAATAAATAATATTACCTCCACCTACAACAGCACCTAACTAACAAACACACGTTCTACTACGTTTGTGCAAGGGGGTAAGCCCCACTGCACCCCCACCCCCACCCCACCCCCGTAAATTAAATAGACCAACTCCAAGATCGCACTACAGTGGAAAAAAGTTAATTTCCTTACCTTGGTGTATGGTGATTGTGATATAGGTTAGGAAATTAACTTTTGCCCACTGTAGTGTAATCTTGGAGTTGGTCTATTTAATTTACGGGGCGTCTGGGGGGCAGAGACCTTCACATGGGAGTTGCAGGGGGGTTTACCCCCTGCACAAACATAGTAGAAAGTGTGTTTATTAATTAGGTGTTGTTATAAGTGGAGAGGATGTTATTTACATATGCACTGTAGTTTTCAATGTTATGAAACACACTTTCAATGTTCTGAGTTTTAAATGTTTTGGGCTTTCAATGTTTTGGGATTTAGATGTTTTAGTCTCAATGTTATGAAATTCAATGTTATGAAATTTCAATGTTATGAAGTAGACCCCCAAATATATCATTGAATAATTAGCTAGTATTACACATATGGGTAGCGCAGTGATACAGCGGTTAATGCTGTCACCTCACAGGAAGAGGTTATCTGGTTCGATTCTCGGCTGGGGTGCCTTCTGTGTGGAGTTTGCATGTTCTCCCTGTCTTCGCGTGGGTTTCCTCCGGGTACTCCGGTTTCCTCCCACATTCTAAAGACATGCTTCTGCAGCATTTCTCCCTGGGACTCCACTGAAAACAGAATCTGTGGAACCTAGTCGGACTTTCCCGGTCAACAAATGTTAAATAAAAAAAATAAATAAAACAAACATCATTTCAAATAAAGTGAAAAAAAGGAATAAGAAAAATAAAAATGTATGATGATAGAAACAAAATATACACTTCAATTAAAAATGATTTAACATGGTATTTAAAACCAACTGGAAGAATAAAAAAAAGTTAGTCATGTAAACAATGTGGCAATTTTCTAAGTTCCAGAAACTTTTAAGTGAGCAGTAGTATAGTCCAGCCTTCCTAAAAGAGTTCAGCTTTAATTGCCACATGAGTTCACATTTCTCCTGCATATTCAGGATATCTCCTTCAAGATCACCTGTATATCTAGAACTTAAATCCAGTGTGTCTTTTATGAAGAGCAAAGTGTTTGGCTAGTGCATATTTTTTTGTGCACTCATAGCGGATTTTTGACAGATGACATGAAATCCTACGCTTAAGTTTATTTACAGGTCTTGCCCGCATAAAATGCATCACATTCATTGCACTGTGCCCTGTAAATTACTTTTGTGGTGATACAGTCACCCCCTGCACTTAGCTTCACATCTTTTAGCACTTCGCTCATATAGTCTAGGTTTAAATTCAACAAAACGTCTAAAGTTCCTGGCTTTCCTGTAAACAAAGGATGGGGCTTCACCTACGATGTTAATTAGAAAAGGATTTCCTCTGACAATGGCCCAGTTTTCTTTAATGACATTTTTGATACTGTGATAATCCAAAGTGTATGTCAGGATGCAGCTATTTTTGCATTTGTTATTCTCTGTGGAATTTCTTTACATTCTCCTGTTGGGGTTGTTGAGTGAAAGTTCTTGATGTTTTTTAACATCTGAATTTCATAGCCTCTTACTAGAAAATCATTCTCTAAGTTGTTCAGGTTTCTCAAAAATGGTTCCATCTCTATGGTAATTCTAGCTAATCTATAGCCCTGGAACTTTATCACTTTATACTTTGTTTTTGCAGGACGCAGACATTTACTGTGGAGAAATAAGTTAACCCTTGTTGGGTTTTTGAATAGACCACTGGTGATTCTGTTATTGTTGGTGCCCTTGGAAATCTGCATATCTAAGAAAGTGGTTATAGTATAGCTATGGGAAGAGGTAAATCTCAAGAAGGGGGTTGTTTGATTGAGGTAAGTGATAAAATCTCCAAGCTGCAAGGTGTCACCTTCCCACACAATAAATATATCATCAATACAATATAAATGGCATGTGATATGCTGCATGTAGTCTGTGCTGTTTAACACAAAGTCCTCCTGCCACTTGCCCAGGGCTATGTTAACTATGCTGGGATCCATGGCAGCACCCATTGCTATACCAGTTTTTTGTTTGTAGTGTTTGCCATTGAAGGTAAAGAAATTTAAGTCCAGTACAAGATTAATGAGCTTGCTTAACTTTTGCAGTTGTGCCTGTGTATCTTGATTATGTTTCTTAAAAGACTGCATAGCTGCTGTTATACAGTAATTGTGAGGGATCACTGTGTACAAGGATTCCACGTTGATAGTTAATAAAATACTGTCAGCTTCCACTGTAATGTTTTTTATTTTCCTCAAAAAAATCCATTGAATCTTTTATGTATGATTTATTCTTTTCTGCTAAAGGTTTCAGCATCAAGGTAAATGGCTGTGGCTTCAGTAAGGGAACCTCCACTTGCTACTACCTATTCTGGTCTGTGTACAAGAACTCTAACAAGTTTCTACAAAAATATTATTGTATAAGTATTGCTATTCCAATCATTTCAAATAAAGTGGGAAAAAAATAAGAAAAAGAAAAATGTATGATGATAGAAACAAAATATACACTTCAATTAAAATCATTTAATATGGTACTTAAAGTCAGCGATATTGTACTTTACTGGCTCACCTTCAGTTTCGCGCAGGAGTGGGTGTGGTCGAGATGATTGATGAGCGAACCTGAATATGAAATAAGGTATGATTGGCATGCCGTGCATATTAGCCACTGACATCATGCATACAATCCAACAGCCAATAGGCTTGCAAACAGTTATTAAAACAAGTTTATCTATTTCATTGTATGCATCATGCTAGGGGCTAACATGCATAGCATGCCAATGTCTAAATATACCTTTCCTTTGACCAAAGATTTAATGTTATTGTGTCACGCAGCATTACACTACTGTTGCTGGTGCTAATGGAAGGCAGTGGGTCCTGTGTAAACCGGAGTCAGTATATCCAAGTGGCGGGGGTTTGGGGGGCAGTGCTCACACAGGAGTTGATATATCCAAGTGGTGGGAGATGTGGGGGGTGCAGCACCCCCACAGGGGTGTAGGGGGCTTGCCCCCTGCAAAAAACAAGGGGAAAACATGTAATTGCCATTTCTTCTACAAGAAAGGACATTAAAATTGTGTTAAATTATTCATGCCTTTGACGGACTTTTCTGGCTGGAAAACCACATCATGTTGGTTATTCATGAAAACAGTGACACGTCAACCAGCTGAGGCGGGGTTTGGGCAGCGCTTGCTACTCGCATCTGGAAAGCCAGTCAAGTAAAATATCATCTTAAAACCAACTGAAAGAATAAAATAAAATAACATTCTCTGCTTTTGAAGTGAAATGTGAGAGAGATATCAGAAAACTACTTAAAAAACATCCTATGAACAAATTTTATAACAACACAGGGAGAAAGAAAAGCATTGATCGAGCTAGGCAATGATAAATCCAGGTGTGTAATGAAGGCAGACAAGGGAGAAGGTATACTTGTGACAGATACCACTAGCTATAACCAAAAGATGGAGAACATGCTGGGGGATAACATATTTTATTAATTCTTTACCATGGATGACATAAAAAGAGCATATGATTTATGGAACACTAATCTCATTACATTATGGGAAGAAAAACATATTACTGACAGTCTTTATCATTATTTATTGAGCCCATGCCCACGTTTACCTTACTTTTTTGGAATACTACAGCCACACAAGAACAGAGAAGACCCACCTTATTGACAGGTGGTAGTAGAGATTCCCTTACTGAAGCCACAGCCATTTACCTTGATTACTTGCTGAAACCTTTAGCAGAAAAGAATGTCATACATAACACATTCAATGGATTTTTTGAGGAAAATAAAAAACAGTGCAGTTGAAGCTGACAATATATTATTAACTATCGATGTGGAATCATTGTACACAGTGCTCCCTCATAATTACTGTATAACAACAGCTATGGAATCTTTTAAGAAACATAATCTAGGTACACAGTCACAGCTGAAAATTTTAAGCAAGCTCATTAATCCTGTGCTGGACTTTAATTTCTTTACCTTCAATGGTAAACACTACAAACAAAAAACTGGTACAGCAATGGGGCCTGCCATGGCTCCCAGCATAGCTGACATAGCCATGGGCAAGTGGGATGAGGACTTTGTGTTAAGCAACACAGACTACATGCAGCATATCACATGCTATTTACATTATATTGATGACATCTTTATTGTGTGGGAAGGTGACACCTTGCAGCTTGGAGATTTTATCACTTACCTCAATCAAACAACCCCCTTCATAAAGTTTACCTCTTCCCATAGCTATAATTCATAGGTTCATAGGTTCATAGGAGAATACTAGGCCAATGGCGCTGGACCCTTTACAAGCCTAGCCCATAGAAGTGTCCTGGCATCATGCAGTTGTTAGTTCCTGGTGCCTCTATCAAGTAGAGCCATTGGAGTGATCCCCAGGGTGAATTTTCTATTTCCCATCCTCTCATCAAGATTTCTCTTGAAAAGAGCCAGTGAGGTGCTCTGCTTGACATGTATGGGAACTCTATTCCAGAGCATGGGCAGTCTCTGCGTTATGAACCTGTCCCTCCAGCATGTTCTGTTGATTGTGGTAATCAGGTTGAGGTCCCTGGAGCATGTGGTGTGGAGGTATTGGGATTTCTTTAGGTGTAACATTTCTAAAAGCGCTGTGTCAGACATGGCTTTGTAAGTCAAGCAGAGATTGCATCTTAATAGATGATATGAGACAGAGAAAAGCTGGAGTTTTTTTGAGTCTGTCCATGTAGGGCATGTGTTTAAGGCCTAGGATCCTCTTCGTGAGGTACTTTTGTGCTTTAATTCAACCACTTTCTTAGATATGCAGATTTCCAAGGACACCAACAATAACATAATCACCACTGATCTATTCAGAAAATCAACAAGGGTTAACTTATTACTCCACAGTAAAAGTCTGCATCCTGCAAAAACCAAGTATAATGTGGTGAATTCGCAGGACTATAGATTAACTAGAATTACTACAGAGATGGAACCATTTTTGAGAAACATGAACAACTTAGAGAATGATTTTCTAGTAAGAGGCTATGCAAGTCAGATATTAAAAAACATCAAGAACCTTCACTCAACCTCCCCAGTAGAAGAATGTTAAGAAATTCCACAGAGAATAACAATTGCAAATATAGCTGCATCCTGACATACACTTTGGATTATTGCAGTATCAAAAATGTTATTAAAGGGGCGGAGCCTAGAAGGCCAACTGAGAGCAGCGAATTTTGAGAGCTCCATAAACTAGTATAATAATATAGGAACATTTTATTATTTTCAAGTTTAAAACATCAGAAATCTATAGATAAACTACTAAACTACAAAAATATAATTTTTTGTGGAGATATACAAAACATTTCCTGTCAAGTAACTTGGAGATATATTGAGTCACTGAATATGAACAACTCAAGGAATTATCATCCAGATGTTGCTTTGAAAAAAGAACTGCAATTGATGACATCTACCTTATATGAACTATCTTTGAAGATTGATGGATTTAAAAATGACTTAGAAAACATCAAAGTAAATTCTCAAAAACAGACTGATACTCTTAAGGAACTATTACAGGAACACCATACAAAAATAACAAATGTAGAGACTTCTCTAAATGACACTGAATGGAGACTCAAAGAGAAAGAATTCCAAAAAGAATTTCTGCTTAAACAGAATACATGTCTGCTTAACAAAATAGATGACTTAGAAAACAGGGAAAGGAGAAACAACAGAAGGACCTTTGGTCTGCCTGAAAACACTGAAGGAGAAGACATTATTTAATTCTTAACCTGGATTCCTGAATTTTTAGCCTTGAAAGAGGGGCTTTCATTTGGAATTGAAAGGGTGCATAGAACACTAAGGAAACCTGCTTCTAACTCAACACATACTCCACCTAGATCCAGAGTTATAACATTTCCTTCATTTCTGTACAAGGAGCTAATACTAAAATCTGCTTGGAGAAAATCACACTTAAAATACAATCAAAGCCTGATAAGGTTTGACAATGATTATTCTTCTAGAATACTAGAACAAAGGAAAAAAGTCTGGCCAATAATATAACTGTTGAAACAAAACAACATTAAAGCACAGCTGGCCTTTCCAGCCAAGATAAAAATACATTTGCCAATGAGATGAGGACCTTTAATGACTTAGAAGAAGCTACTATATTCATCAAAAACAACAACATAGTGTCTATCCCAGAAGAAATGGAATGGATGGGCCCTACTCTTAAAAGAATAAAAGAAACAAATCCTTGGACTGATGCTAGAAAGAAGAAACAAAAAACCTTTTCCAAGATAACTGTCCCAAAAAAAACTCTTACAAATATATCTCTCAAAGTATCAATTGATATAGTGCAGCACTTGTCATCTGTTTTTATTCTTTTAAAAAAAGAAGGGTTTCTTATACAACTGAGAAACAGTAATGATTTATTCGAAATGTTCAACAATTCTTCACAAACAAAGGTAGGTCAAGATGGGTTACTATTTACATTATATATAAGCCAAACAAAGCAACATATAATATAAACATAGAAATGTCTATTCCCCTACTTGAACTCAATTAATACTTATCTTGTTCATTTTTCAATGATTTTACTTATAATAATTTAAGTTATTAATTAACTAATTCAACACGGTACCATTCATCAGGGTTCAGACTCAAATGTAACAAATCAACATCAAATTAACATCATATATAATAGCAGTAACAGTATAATGTTTTGAAAAAAAATGCTGTCATGGAGACTAATGCCTTCTTCAGTTAAAGTATGATTTAGAAATGTCATGTATATCCTGGTTAAATAATAGTAGCAAGCTCTTAGTACAAATGTCATCATTATTCTGTCTAAATATAGTTATGATCAATTGTGGCAGGTGTCACAGCTACGAGTGCTGATTGATCAATCCTGATATGGTGTGCATGGATGCATCTGTGTCTGGCAGCTAGTACAAATGTCATTATTATTCTGTCTAAACATAGTTAATATCAATTATGGCAGGTATCATAACTTTGAGTGCTGTTTGATTAAGCCTGACATGGTGTGTGCGGATGCAGCTGTGTCTGGCAGCTGCTGTATGTTGCCATTTTCATCTCTGGGAAGTTGTTGGTTGTGGCTTGTGATTGAGTTTTACTGAAGCTTGTGTATTGGGAAGAGACATTTGGTGTTTTAGCCTGGATCCAGGGGAAGGGGGTGGAAAAAACTGTGATTTGAGATATTTTGGCAGAGAATAGTTTGTTTATACATCTTCTGAGTGAGAGGTGGGAAGGGTGGAATAATGTGTTATCTCTTGTTATGGCAGCTTGCTGGGAGTTTTTTTTTTTTATCTGTTTGCTCTCCATTCTTTTCCTGGCTGCTGCCTCACTGAAAGGGAGGGAATTTAGGCTTGAAGTTGCAGGGAAGTGAAGCTTTGCTTCAGGTGCATCATGAGTCTCTGGTATGCAGTACGCAGACACACTAATAGAAACGGTTTACTATTAGATGTTTGAAGCGAACTCCGTTGACTGCACTTTTGTGGAACACTTAAGTTTGAAAACAGTAATACTGAACACCAAAAGCCAACCTAGGAATGGGTTTTAACATGGGTTGAGATAGGGGAGAGGTTTGTAGTTCTGCAATAACATTGAACACCTATCTCGACCCATATTAAAACCATTCCTAGGTTGGCTTTTGGTGTTCGATATTACCGTTTTCGAACTTCCGTGTTCGACAAAAGTGCAGTCGACGAAGTTCGCTTCGAACATCTAATAGTAAACCATAGAAACAGATGCTCCCAAGTTACTATGGTAACGAAGACAGAGTGATGATAATGCTTAACAGCTCTGAGGAGCCTCTGAGATGATTCTCGGCAAAAAAAAAAATATATATATATATATATATATATATATATAATATATATATATATATATATATATATATATATATATATATATAATATATATATATATATATATATATATATATATATATATATATATATATATATATATATATATAAAAGGGCTGTTTTAAACCACATGTACACATATTGTGTATATAATGTATTTCTATGTATTTCACTTGCCACGGTTTAATGTATGACACTGTAATGCAATAATGTGCGGTACAGATGAATGTAATTTGTGGCACTGTAATGCAGTAATCTGTGGTACTGATGAATGTATTTCTGTATGTATTTAATATGTAAGATGTCTTTTTTCTGTTGGAGCTTTTCTCCTCGGGCCTCCACTGAAAATGGGCATTTGTAGCTCAGTCGGACAAACCCGGTCAACAAATATAAAATAAATAAAATATTGATGATCTCTCAATACTTCATTTAGCTCATTAAGTTGATTCTTGGTAAAAAAAAATAATAATAATAATAAGCGCAATTTTATATTTAAAATGTACTTTGGTCCAAACACATTAAGGACTTACATAAGAGTGGAAGTCTGAGTTATTGTGAAAGACTAAGAGCACTCGGTCTTGTGCAGTACCCTTTGCAGTGTTCTGGGAGGTGAGCTTGCTCTGACATGTTCGGCATATGGGGATAGTTGATTCTACAGGTGTTTTGGGTTGCTGGAAAGTGCTAGAGAATCATCAGATTTCCTTTGTGGGAATATCTGTGGGAATGGAAGGTGTGTTGAGTGGATCATTGGCAGAGTGTCCACTGCATGGAACAGGCTGGTAAAATGGAACAGGACAAATATTGGTTTGGATATTTTAAGAACAGCCTGGAAACATACCACATGAACTAGTGAATGGTATTCTGGCAAGACTGAATGGGCATTGTTGTCCATGCTTGAAGTACTGATATGTGTGTGTGTAAGGATGGAAATATACTTATAACAAATAAGAAACTAGAAGGGTCTCATAATTTAAAGTTTATGGACTTTATCAACATGCTTGGAAGGAGCTAATAATAAGAATAAGCATTACAGCTTGTGGTCTCTCAAATAATAAAGCAACAGACAGAAAAAAAACACACAATAGTTATGCAATGTATGATTTTAGTAAATCTAGACATACAATATATAATCATTATATAAGATGAAGCAGTCTGCTGAATTTAGATATTAAGACAGGATTTAATAACACGGGCTTGTGTATAATGGCACTACTGTCTTAACTTGTCATAAATGACATACACTACATTGAACATCAAGGGGCAGCATGATGATTTTCTTATATAAGTAAATATGCATAACAAGTCATGTAATTGCTTTAACTTGAGTTGTAGTTTTTGTAATCCATCTTGACCATATATAACTTAAGTGATTATCAAGGTAACTAATGTTTTATACATGACATCAAACTGACAAAGTTGTTCAAGAGAAACAATCGAAGCCTGAACTGGAAATGTCACAGAATGTAGCAATCATATTCTGAAGAAATAGTATTAAATTGACAATAGACACTCGGTTTAATAACATGGGCTTCTGTATAAAAATACTACTGTTTTAACTTGTCATAAATTACATACACTATATTGAACATCAAGGGGAAGCATGATGATTTTCTCATATAAGTAAATGTGCATAACAAGTCATATAATTGCTTTAACTTGAATTGTGGTTTGTAACCCATCTTGACCATACATAATACTTAAGCTGTTACCAAGGTAAATCATTTTTATACATGACATCAAACTGACAAAGTTGTTTAAGGGAAACAATAGAAGCTTAAACTAGGAATGTCACAGAATATAACAATCACATTCTGAACAAATAGTATTAAATTGACAATAATCACTCAGTTTAACCTTCCCTGATTATACAAAATAGAATGTTGCCATTTAAATCTAAAAACTTTCAGTATATGCCATAAAATGGCAATTTATAAATATGGAAAGGGAACTTGTAATCATTAATCACAATAAGTACATATGTTGTTCTTAAACTATAATTTCACTCATTTTATAATAAGAAATAACAGATATGAAAATCCTTAAGTGTAGGAAATGGGAGGGGAGAGGAATGCACTGTTAATTAAAATGCACTAACTTTCATCAATGTTCACATAAAACAAACTTGATTCTTTAAGTAAGTTAGCAACAAAGTGATTAATTAAATGCTGGCAAACAATGAAATATAACTTCTGATATATCCAGTAAAATACATTGTATTATAAACATTAGGCATAAATATTATTACCATCTATTTATACTAAGTAATAAGTTTTGAAAGATGTCATTAATAAGGGTGAATATGTTAAATAACTGTGTGCTATAATCTTTTACTGTGGTTTTATATATAATACATCCAACTTTACTATGATTGAATTGCTTGTCATCCATCTTTCCTGTAAATATTAATTGCTTATACAATAAGTAGGCATTTATATTGTATTAGAATTCTGTCTTATCTACAATGGTACTATATCTGTTCAAAATAATATAAATATTGCTTATTCCTATTACAAATATTCGTCATATGGTAATTCAATTTATGGAGCTCAGATGTTCTGGATTGTCAAAGTATTAGCGATAATCTGATGGATTTAGGTTTATCCAACAGATTAGGAATGATTTTCATTCTATGGCTAGTGTAGATCTTAGTTTTGTTAACATTTATTAATTTAAATTTATTTCACAAAAACATTTTTAGTATGCCTAAGTAAAACATTACTTTATTGTTTAACACTCAAAGTATAAAACTGATAATTTCCTTTAAAAAACTCAAGCATATACTTTATAGTTATCAGAGAAAAATATTTAACAGTCGCAATCAAACAAAAAAAAACATAGTCTAAATAATCTAAAATGGATTTAACTTTATTATCTTTAAATACCAATGGCTTAAACAATCCTAGCAAGAGATCAAATCTGCTGAAATATTTATAACTACACAAAGCTCTAATTGTCTTCCTTCAAGAAACTCATTTCAAAACAAAAACAAATGACAATTACAAATGGAATCTAAGGAATATATGATATTGGCACAATCCACTTATAAGACAAAGACAAAAGGGGTAACGTTTTAATGGAAAACAAATGCGATTAACCCAGAAATCATTTATAAGTATGAAGATAAAGAAGGCCTTATGGCATTAGTAATAGTTAAATATAACAGAATATGGACCCTAGCCAATCTATACTGGTTCCCAGGCATTGTAACAGGAACTGTTAAAAAACACTTGGATTTCATTTCCAATAATTATAAAGGCAACTTAATATTAGGAGAAGATTTTTAACTGTATATTTGATACTTCTGAAACTACAAATAAAAGACTGCTGCATACATCTGCTGTATCAAAAGCTTTAAACAAATGGGTAGAATCATTCCATCTTGTTGATACTTTCAAATTTAAAAAAGATAAATCTTTGTTGTTTTCCCATGAAGATCACAGATTTGGTACCCAAACTTGAATAGATAAAATATTTGCTGCCCATAACTTACACTCTAAAATCATTAATTTTTCAATCACTCCCTGCCCCTTTTCAGTCCATAATTCATTGATGCTAAAACTTCAAAATGGGTACAAACCATTAATCTTTAACTCCAGAATTCCAGCATATATGACTAAAATTAAAGAGTTCAATCCCTGGTTATTATATAAATTATAGTTCTTCTTAGATATTAATTACACCACAGAGATAAATAAAATAAAGATATGGAACTCATTAAAAACTTACATATATCATAAAACCCTAACTTGGTATAAAAAAAAAAAAATCAGAGAATGGGATTCTGAATTATTAGATCTACAATCCAAACTTTTGTCACTAAAAGCTGAAAAAAATCAAATCATTTGGAGATGAAAAATAAAGTAGAAATATTAAGCAATGAATACAACAAAATTCTAACACATGAAACTAGTTTAGCTTTAGAAAAACTAAAAATTAATACATTGGCCACTTCTCCCAAATATCTGCATAATGTATCTACAAGAATCAAAATATAATCAAAAGCTAATAACATTAAAAGTATCTTCCATGAAAAGAAAGGGAAAAATCTCTCGGACATAGGTAACATTCTTGATGCCTATAGAAATCATTATATGGAACATTTCCAAAAAGAAAATATGCATATCAATCAATTAAATATTGATGACAAATATTCTAATATAAATAAATACCAGAAAAATTAAAACAAGATCTGTACGCACCCATATCCTACAAAGAAATTACAGATACAATAAAAGAGGATAAAAATAATAAAGATCCAGATATAGAGGGCATAATTATGGAAATAATTAAACCTTTTCCTTCAAAGATACTATCCCTCTTCCATAAAACTCTATTAGAAATTCAATCACAAGCATTAATACCACTCTCTTGGAGATATTCCTTAATCACACCAATCTTAAAGGAAAACAAATCCCCAAACCTCTGTACCTCATATAGACCTATATCATTATTAAATAATGGCTATAAGATATTTATGACAGTATTAGCTAACAGAATGAAAATACCACTATCCAAAACAATAAATAATAATCAAGCTGGATTTATATATCATATACACACACACATGACAATATTAAAAGGATAGTTTCTCTTATAGATTATGTTTTCATAGCTTAGTACTAGGCTAACTGCCCTTGTGAGCCATTTTAAGCCTAGCCACTTATCCTTTGTGAGACTCAAACCCTGCACTTTGTAAGATAAACACCTTAACCACTAGGCCAACCTCCCAACCCCAATGTATGTCAGGTTAGGTCATTTTACCTCTGAATCTATACATATAACAAAAGGCACTAAACAAGGATGTCCCATGTCACCGATTCTATTTGCTCTGACTATTGAAATATTGGCAGATTCAATTCATAACAATATAAAAATCAAAGGAATAGATGTTTATGAACAATACAATTCTAATGTAATGCTATTTGCTGATGGCATATTACTAACATTATCTAATACAAAAGAGACATTAGAAGAATTAGATATATTAACTGACAAATTTCACTTGACTTCTGGACTCCATTTCAATAAATCAAAATAAAAATGTTTAAAAGAACTGCAGACTAAGAGGGATCACATCGTAGGGAAACACAAATCTACCTTAAAATATCTAGGAATTGAGTTATGCAAGGATAATAATGAACTAGTCTAGAAAAATACAATAATATCATCACTACAATTAAAATCTCTGTGGAAAAATGGAACAAATTAATATTAACATTTGAACACAGACTACAGTTAATAAAAATGGTTTTACTCCCCAAGATCCTATATATAGCCTTGGCAATACAACTGTTACCAGAAAGGAATATACTTAAACAAATAAATTCATGCATAATAAAATTTTTATGGTTCCCCAAAATAAACAGAATAGCTTTAATACATCATATCAGACCATGTAAACAGAGGGGATTAAACGTTCTTAACATAGAAACATATATAAAAGCATCAATATCTAAAACAATCTCAGATTGGATAAGTCCAAATTACTCTGCAAATTGGAAAGAATTACTAACTGTAATTTCAATAAATGAATTTAATTTACAAAAAAATTCAAATAACAGATAAAAACAATTTGCCATGGCACATATTATGTATTAGTATGCAATATAACATAATTATACCCACTAAAATTCATATGATTAATTATTACATTGACTCATTTAGGAAAATTATTAATGCAAATATAGATTTAAAAATCTGGTTTGATCTTTTAACACCATTTATAATCACAAATAACTTAACACATAAAATATATAGAGAAATTATTAATTCCTGTGAACAGAAGGGATTTGTTTGTTGGCTCCAATGTACCAAATAACTAAAAGTTTTAGATATGCAAGTAATAAAGACAACATACAAAATTCCACAACTGGACTGGCTAACTTTACAGAGTATTCTGCCATATTCGCAAGATTGAAGTAGAATAATTAACAATTCTTCATTTAAAGAAAACCTAAATTTACGAAATACATATATGAAATCATACATAATGACTTTGATATAGGAAACAGTATTTCAAAATTTTACAAAATATTGATAAACTATAAAACAACACGCAAAACCTCATATTGGAAAGATATAACAAAAGGACACTCAATATAGTTAACTGAAATATTAAAAAAAATATCTTATTATCGATAAAATATACATCCGTTACACAATACTGGAAAGTTTTTAATTGGAAATGCTTGCACAGAGCATTCTTAACCCCAGACAGAATCAGTAAAATTAGTTCTTCCATAAAAGGAATATGTTGGAGATTTGAGCAAGTACACAATGCAGATTGTAACCACATTTACTTTGATTGTGTTAAAATTAAGCCATTTTGGAATGGCATGAATAACTTTCTACAAGCTTTCTTTAATGAATCATTTTATTTAACTAAAGCTCTTGTATTATTAAATGTGAACGAAGATACTCATTTGAATAGGTCAAACATGTATCTTGTATGGACTATACTTACAATTTCAAGGAAATGTATAACAAGAAGATGGAATACAAACACAGTACCAACTTTGGAAGACTTCTACTGCCTACTGAATACCACAGCATTATTGGAAATTAAAATTAAAGAACTAAGAATTTATCCAAAGCTATTTATCAACAACCCTTGGGGAAAAGTCTTATCGTTGATTGACACTATACAATAATTGATCAGACACTCTGATAATGGATTGAACATACTTATAAAGTAACTGTATGCATTAAGATCTGTTATAGTGTCAGACTAATGTAAATAGTGTACATAGTTATTTAAGACGTTATGTATAAATACTATGTGATTCATTCAAATGTATTTGAAAAATAAAAAAAAAATGAGAAAAAATGTTATTAAAGAAAACTGGGTCATTGTCACAGGAAACCCTTTTGTGATTAATATCTTAGTTGAAGCCCCACCCTTTGTTGACAGGCAGGCTAGGAACATTAGAAGTTTTGTTGAATTTAAACCTAGACTATATGAGACAAACACTAAAAGATGTGAACCTAATTGTACATTTTGTATATTTATACAAGTTGATAGTTTTTATTGTCCTTATTTAAAGAAAATCATTAAGACCAGTACATCGAGTGACTGTAACACTACAAAAGTAATTTACAGGGCATTGTGTAATGAATGTGATGCATTGTATGTGGACAAGACAGTAAATAAACGTAAGTGTAGGATTTCATGTCATCTGTCAGAAATCTGTTCTGAATGTAAAAATAATGCAGTAGTTAAACACCTTGCTATTCATAAAAGACACACCAGTTTTTAGTTCCAGATAATGGAACGCATAGACACAGATGATCTTGAAGGTGACATCCTGAATATGCTGGAGAAATGCGAACTCATGTGGCAATTAAAGATGAACTCTTTCAGGAAGGCTGGAGTAAACTACTACTGTTCACTTAAAAGTGTACTGGAACTTAGAAAATTGCCATATTGTTTACATGACTAATCTTTTTTTATTCTTCCAGTTGGTTTTAAATACCACGTTAAATCATTTTTAATTGGTGTATATTTTGTTTCTATCATCATACATTTTTCTTTTTCTTATTCTTTTTTTCCAATGATGTGTAATAACAATACTTATACAATAATATTTTGGTAGATAGTTTTTAGGGATCTTGTACACAGACCTGGAGAAGTCTAGAAGGATGAAAGTGATCTTTGTTAAGAATAGGTTATGGAAATATAATATGATTTGCACAATAAATATTTTTCCATGCAAAATGTATATGTGTATATTTATATATATATATATATATTTTATATAACAAATGGCATAAGGTTTTTATATTTCCAGCTTTGCAGTATATCATCTTGGATAAAATCACAGACTTAATAATCTGGTTAAATAGGATGTACCACATCATTAATTTTATTTAAAGTACATAAGGGTGATATTATTATGACAGCTACTAAGTAGGACAGGATCAGCTCGAATGTCACACTGATGGGGGGGAGGATGTAAATTTAACATGTATACAGCAGTGGTGGTGCTGCGGTAGCATTGTTGCCTCACAGTAAGATGACGTCCTGTTCGATTCTCAGCTAGAGCGTCTTCTGTGTGGAGACATGCGTGAGTGGGCGTACCTTCATTGAAGGTTGTGCATCAGAGCCGGCAACTCGGCACGTAAAAATCTACTGCCAATCATTAGCAGACCGGAGTTCCGCTGTGGCAATCCCTAACTGTGAAAAGCCGAAAGACACAACAACCAATAGACTGTGTTTTACAGCACAATAAACCACTACCTTGACTGATAAAAATTATATATACATAGTTAGAAAGCTTGTGAGTTAACTATTATTCTGTTTTTTTTTTGTTTTACTTGGATCTCTTGTCTATGTACTTAAGACATTCCAAAGACATGCATCTGGAGCATTTCTCCGGGCCTCAGCTGAAAACAGGCTCTGTGGAACCTAGTCGGACTTTCCCGGTCAACAAATGATAAATTAAAAAAAAAAAAATGTACTTAATAAAGGATTTTCGACTTGAAAGAGACTGTCTACTCTGCTTGGATTACTTTTGAATACCTACTAATTCTGTGTAACATTTCAAATTATATATTTTTTATTATTTTTTGACTTAGGATGAGTTTAAGTTTGCTATGTCTACTACCATTATCTGATCTGATTAATATATAGTGATTAAATATAAGAGTATAAGGAGATGAGGTGCATGGCAAAGAGAGAGGTGACAAAGAAGGCTAAAGATAAGGCATATGAAGAGTTGTATAAAAGGCTGGACACTAAGGAGGGAAAAAAAGGACCTGTACCGATTGGCTAGACAGAGGGTCCGAGCTAGTAAAGATGTGCAGCGGGTAAGGGTGATAAAGGATAATGAGGGAAATGTACTCACAAGCAAGGAGAGTGTGTTGAGCAGATGGAAAGAGTAATTTGAGGGGTTGATGAATGAAGAGAATGAGAGGGAGAAAAGGTTGGATGATGTGCAGATAGTGAATCATGAAGTGCAGTGGATTAGCAAGGAGGAAGTAAGGATAGCTAGGAAGAGGATGAGGAACAGAAAGGCTGTCGGTCCAGATGACATACCTGTGGAAGCATGGAGGTGTTTAGGTGAAATGTCAGTGGAGTTTTTAACTAGATTGTTTAATGAAATCTTGGAAAGTGAGAGGATGACTGAGGAATGGAGAAAAGGTGTTTTGGTACCGATTTTTAAGAATAAGGATGATGTTCAGAGCTGTAGTAACTACAGAGGGATTAAACTGATCAGTCACAGCATGAAGTTATGGGAAAGAGTAGTGGAAGCTAGGTTAAGAAGGGAAGTAATGATTAGTGATCAGCAGTATGGTTTCATGCCAGGAAAGAGCACTACAGATGCGATGTTTGCTCTGAGAGTGTTGATGGAGAAGTACAGAGAAGGTCAGAAGGAGTTGCATTGTGTCTTTGTGGATTTTGAGAAAGCATATGACAGGGTGCCTAGAGAGGAGTTGTGGTATTGTATGAGGAAGTCAGGAGTGTCAGAGAAGTATGTACGAGTGGTACAGGATATGTACGAGGGTAGTGTGACAGCGGTGAGGTCTGCGATGGGAGTGATGGATGCATTTAAGGTGGAGGTGGGATTACATCAAGGATCAGCTCTGAGCCCTTTCTTATTTGCAATGGTGATGGACAGGTTGACAGACGAGATCAGACCGGAGTCCCTGTGGACTATGATGTTTGCAGATGACATTGTGATCTGTAGTGACAGTAGGGAACAGGTGGAGGAGATCCTGGAGAAGGGGAGATATGCTCTTGAGAGAAGAGGAATGAAGGTCAGCAGGACTAAGACAGAATACATGTGTGTGAATGAGAGGGGAGATAGAGGAATGGTGAGGATGCAGGGAGTAGAGGTTGCGAAGGTGGATGAGTTTAAGTACTTGGGATCAACAGTTCAGAGTAATGGTGAGTGTGGAAGAGAGGTGAAGAAGAGAGTACAGGCAGGATGGAGTGGGTGGAGAAGAGTGTCAGGAGTGATTTGTGACAGACGAGTATCAGTAAGAGTGAAAGGGAAAGTCTACAAGAGGGTAGTGAGACCAGCTATGTTATATGGGTTGGAGACAGTGGCATTGACAAAAAGGCAGGAGTCAGAGTTTGACATGGCAGAGTTGAAGATGTTAAGATTTGCACTGGGTGTGACAAGGATGGACAGGATTAGGAATAAGTATATTAGAGGGTCAGCCCAGGTTGGAAGGTTTGAGAAAAAGTCAGAGAGGCAAGATTACATTGGTTTGGACATGTGCTGAGGAGGGATGCAGAGTATATTGGGAAAAAGATGCTAAGGATGAAGCTGCCAGGTAACAGGAAAAGAGCAAGGCCTAAGATAAGGTTTATGGATGTGGTGAGAGAGGACATGCAGATGGTTTGTGTGACAGAGCAAGATGCAGAGGACAGGAAGAAATGGAAACAGGTGATCTGCTGTGGTGACCCCTAACGGGAACAGCCGAAAGTAAAAGAAGAAGATATATATGCTGTATATGCATGGACTGAAAATCCTCCACACAGACAGGTTTCTTACACTTTTTTGTTGTTGGACTCATTATACTTTTTTAGCGGGTTGTTTGAGACTTTGGGTATACCACAGAGATTACTTGTTTTTCAGTTTATTACTTCATGACAGTTCATATTCCTACCATATATTTATTTATTTATTTAACAGAAATACATTTACTTGCAAATGAATGTATTTGTCTACATATAACACATTTCTGTAACATAACATAATAGTGCAGCAAGACATCATTTTCAAAAACATTGCAGCCCCAACATGGAGCCTTAGTAAGCCAACAATATGCTGGTCAGCTATTCGTGTTTATTGCACTCTCCAACCCTCTATTTATACCTATAGCAATTGGTGTGTTGTGCAGAGTGGGACAGATGAATAATGATTTAATAGGTAAAATTAAAACTTCATGCAGATGTTTCCACATGTCCTAACAAGCATATTTGTGGTAGTCCTCTCTGTATCTTTTTGTAACTCTGTCTGTTCACTCCTCCTTCATCCAAAAGTTTTAAATGTGCTTCGGTAGTGTTACTTTAATGCCAAAAAGCAATAATTCCTTTGTGACATGATGAGCTAATGCTTGAATGTTTAGAAAGATTTTTTAATAATGTTATGGGTTCTATTAGCTAAGTGGGAATGACTTATTTTTCAGTAATTTAGGTGTACCTGTTGGCTACAAATTGTTGTGAGCCAGCATTATTCTTCTTGATAATTTTCTTTGTCTCTGCCTCCATGTCACTCTGATGATGTACCTTCTCCCTTCTGTATTATTATTCTTCCAGCTCTACATGTGCACAATGTTTGATGCCTAGAAACAAATTCCACTAACACTAATTGAAGTACTGCACTTGCAGCAATATATTTAGATTTGATTCCCTTTGCCCACATTACTCTGTCTCACTTTGAGGTGCTGTGCTAAGCTATTTTTATTCAATTTACTGGGCATTTAAAAAGATGAAGAGTCAGCTGTACAGATTTCAGTGCTCAGTAGGGTAATAAAGATGATTCCATACATTCATGTTTGCTGAAATGCGTTGTCAACTCTTAACTTTCTCAAGTATGAATTTCTACATATTGTACTAAAATAACACCCAGATGTAAATTATTTATTGGCCTGCTGAAAATGTTCAGTTACATGTAGATGACAACATGTTTCATGATGTTTTGTCTGGCTACTGTTTCCGTATATATTGGTTAAACCATTTAAATAGCACGTCACTATCCTGCCGCTACACCATCCTGCCTGCTCCATATTGTAAATCCAGTCTTGTAGAGACCTTTGTGTGGAACTTGGCACAGAACAACATAGATTACTGTTACCTACTATTGTAAGCTGAGCATGTGCTATCACTTTGCTATCAGCAGCACAAATCAGCTTAGCAGCACTGTGCAGAAACAGTACAAAAAAAGAATAGATCAAAGAATCATAGTTTTCTGCTACACAAAGTCTGTATGTCTGTATTATTGTTGTCCAATGAAGATCATAAGTTTTGAATGATGCTAACTCATCTAATTAATTTTTGTGGAGTAGAGTGTCAGCTGTATAGTGTCTACAATTGCACAATGTTACCAGCTTGGTTAACCTATTCTCACTGCATCCATCACTGTCATTCTGCAGTGCACTGTCCGATGTACAACTTCCATGTTTATCCTGCCAATGCATATAGTGCAAGCATGAGATGATGTGAGTGCGCAGTAATCCCAAAATAATGTCACAGGAATTTTTTATAGATAATACAGTGCTGTGCAGCAGTCAATGTGTATGTCATCCCATTACGTGGAACATATCAATGTCCTCACAGTATCACAATGTACAGTTAGGGCACTATCTGAATTGCATTATCAAGTTATGTACACGTGACACTCATAGTTATTTTACATTGTCCTTTGCACACATACATGTTTACTGCATGACCTGGGATGGACAGTACTATCTTTTACAAGCAGTGATTTTTTATGAATATTCCAATGTTAAATTTCACACAAGTGTTGCCTGTCTTCTCCTGTGGTATTTGGGAATAATGCAATGCTTTTTAGATTGTGTTAGCTATATAAGTCTGAAGTTCAATACCCGACATGGAAGACGTTTGTGTAATTGTCTCTGTATATGTGAGGCTGTGTGTCTCCTTGACAGTGTATTCACTTCCCATGAGAATAATATATTGAACTGTTCTCACAGCTCCCTTATCCCTAATTTTACAGTAGCATCCTCTCTGAAACACACTGGTGAGGTCATCCTGATGAAAGTGCAGTCTGTTCTCTAAAAGTTGGAGTTCTCCCGTGGTTCTTGCAAGTCATACAGTGCTCTCTAGATTGTGCAAGCTAGATAGGTAGGAAATTCAATACTATGCATGGAAGACATTTATGTGTAAGACTGTGTATCCACCTCCACTGAGAATAATATATTTAACTGTTCTTACAATTCACAGTATCATCTTCTCTGAAACATACTGATTAGGTCATTCTGACAAAAGTGCAAACTTTTCTAGGAAAGTCAAACTTCTGTGGCACTGGCAAGTATTACAATGCTCTCCAGATTGTGTAAACTACTTAAGTGGGAGGTTTGATAGCCCTCATGGAAACGTATCTCATGCATTTTGCTGTTTCAATTTCCCTGGCAGGAGATATATTTAAATGTGTATACAGCTTCCTTCAAACATTTATAGAAACATATCCTGCATGAAACTCACCAATGAGGTCATCCTGACAAAAGTGCAATACCTCGCACATGAGGCAGACTTCTCCTGTAGCACTTGTGGCAAACACAATGTTCTCTAAATTGTGTTACTAGACAGATAAGAAGTATTGAAGGATTGCATATATGTGTGTGTGTCTGGTTGCTTATAGTGAGCTGGGAATGTGCTCATTCAACCTATACTCTGGATACATTTGGTAAACTCAAATATAATTACGCCATTCCCTAAGGCTACCTTTCACATCCACAGCTTCATTGCTACATAAGGGTATAGCTATGCATAATGTTTGTAATGCAATGAGTACTATTATCTATGTATTATGTAAAGGAAACTGCTTATTTAGGCAATACTATGGCCACACATTTGTACATTAATGCTTAAAATAGTTTCATGGGATGAAAGACAGACATTTAATATTTTTAGAGGGGGAAGTGATGCAATCATTTGTTAAGTGGGAAGGGCGAGAAAGTTCCATTCTTCAAATGGTAGTTTTTAGAAGTGAAACTTTTTATGGGACTGTCTGAGAGCTCGCAGTGTAAACGAAAAGTGAAACGTAAGTACTTCCGTACATCTACTTCAGATTTTCAAAAACATACACACACACACACACACACACACACACACACACACACACACACACACACACACACACACACACACACACACGCACACAATGAAGAGTTAGAGCGAGTGAGCGTTCCCACACACACACACACACACACACACACACACACACACACACACACACACACACACACACACACACACACACACACACACACACACACTGAGAGTGAAGAGTGAGAGCAAGCTAGTGATCTCTAACAGCTGCGAACACTCACACACACACACACACACACACACACACACACACACACACACACACACACACACACACACACACACACACTCACATGCTGACAGTGTCAAAGCTACCGCCACTGTACAACTCCTACAAAAATGGTACCTCTGATTGTTAAACTTCCCACTACCAATGTTTGCAAATACTTTCAGAGTACCTGCCTGTTGCCAAGATTTTTCCCTACTACCATCATGACCTTGTTCTTTCACAATACTTAATCTGCCACAAAGGTATGTCTTCACTGCCACTGCACACTTAAGCTACCAAAATAGGACATTAAAGCCACGGTGCTGTGTTACCACAGTACTCAAGTGGTGTCAAATTATAATACTAACACAGCAGCACAGCTCTATTTCTGTTAAGATATGGTACTCCTTTGCTATCACAGTAATCTGTATTGCCAAGGTATGAGCACAACAGCCTATTTTACTCCCTTGCTGCCAAAGAATGATCCTACAGCAACAAATGGTCCACCTGCTGCCAAGATTACCACCAACAGCCGAATAACATTCTTGCTGTTAAGGAACTAATCTGCCACCACAGTACTTCAGTGCCCCACAACCCAAGCCCCTTCCTAAAAATGATCATTTCACTTGACTCGCTAAAGGACATTTACAGCTGAAACACACTTTCTCATCCCAGAATGCATTTTTCTCCTTACAGAATGATCTCTACTTAGTTCTACTCCCTTTTTACTATAATTTTGTGTTATTCAGCTTTCCACTGCCCATCATGTTGTGTATGCGTAGTTTCCCTATACTTCATTCAAATATGAGTCTTCTTGTCTCAAAACATTGAAACAACCATAACACACTAAGCTTTAGTGTAAAAGACTTTGTTATAAGGTGTTTGTAGCCATTCTTTCCTTTTAAAGGGGTTGAAAATCGAATGAAATCCAAAGGATTCACAGATCTTTTAGCATGTACTGCCTATTACAGCTAACAGAAAAGATGAGGCTGGAACGGATTATGCTAGATGATCCAGAGAATCAAAGGGGGGACGCCATGCAGCATGTAATTTTCAGCACTTGCTAAAAGCAATGCAGTTTAAGCACTGTATGTGGCTGGGAAAAAAAGGATCATTAAAGTATATTTAAACATCAAAAGAATATAAAACAGAAAGAATAGTTGGGGTGGGAACACACTGTGTCCAGAGATTTTGAAGTCACTCTCAGTAAATGAACAGAATAGACTAAGGAAGAGGAAAAAGGAATGATACCATTATTTCATCCTCTGGGGTGAGAAAGTAATCAGTAAGAAATAGAACTTTGTCTTAAAAGAAAAAAAAAAGAAAGAAAATGAGGAACAACTTCGGTATTGCTGACCCGCAAGTGTAACACTGTCTGGTAAAACAAAAAAGATATGTGCATAGCTTCCATACACATTAGAAGTGAAACTTCTGTAAATAAGTGCAAACATGTACTTATCTGGAAAACCGTGTGTGTGTGTGTGTGTGTGTGTGTGTGTGTGTGTGTGTGTGTGTGTGTGTGTGTGTGTGTGTGTGTGTGTGTGTGTGTGTTCTTTTTTGCACTTTCACTTCTTATGAACGTGACGGCCACGCACATATTTTTTTTTTTTGTGTACATTATATTTTCAGTCTACACCCCTGATTCAACACACAGTTGAGGTCACTGTCTTGCAAGTGAACTCAAGCTGTTTGGATGTCCGATGTCTCCTATGGTGCCTGCATGTCTGACACTATTCTCAATAACATACCTGCAGTATGTCACATTTGGATTTCCCATTCTTCTGTGTTGCGTGACTATGAGAGTGTGCTTTATACATTGTGTAACTACATTTGTAGGATGCTAGAGTTCAGCTGTGGGTGAGTCTTTCACCCTCATAATATTTATACTGTTCTGCAAACACATAAATGATGTGTAGCTGTACAGTGATATTTTGCACTTCAAACACATTTTAGCATAACTGTCTAGTTTATAAATGGTGATGTGAACTTTTGAACTGTGCACTGTCTCAGTTGTACCCCAACATGGTTGTGTGGGACCTGTGATTCAATCAATGATCTTGTGATCTTGGATAGTTATTTGAAATCAATCCATTTCTGCTCAAAGTACATTGTGTTAGTGCTATTGTGACTGTATATGTCGCCAACACTGTAGTTAGGCACACTAACTTTGTACACGTATAGATGTCGATCCCTCTTACTAAACGCAATGACAATTTGTCATATAGCAATGCTTTTATTCCGAAAAAATGACGCCATTTGCTTCCATGTTCCTTATATAACATAAGTAGGAATTGTTATCCTCTGCCATGGAGGAATGATACAACATGTTGTCTGTTGTTGATGTACTGCAGCAATCACAGGGACACATATCCTTTGCAGAAAGAAAATGATGTAATGCCTTCACATGATCACACATCCCACTTGTAGTGACATTTCTACCATAGTGCATTATTCCTCTAAAATATCATGTATTGTCTGCTGTCAGATGTTCATGTGTTCTACATCCACATTCACTGCCTGTTAGAATTTTTGGGACTTATACGATAATAAATGACTGACCTACCATGGTAAGAATGTGTCTATTGGCATTGTCACAGATGTCCACTATCCCTTTCATCTCAGAGATTGTTTACCGCACATACAAATGACGTAATCATTTAGCATAGATGGATTGCAATCTTAGTTGTAAGGCTTTCACAGTGGTACGTGTGGTTCATCCCCATGTCATTAGTCAGAAGAGTCACATTGCCAGCTGTTCATTTCCCGACAGAGGCAACATTATATGAATGCATTGCCATTATATAAATGTCACTGGATCTAGCTATTGTTATCCATTTTTATGTTGGACAATGATATATCATCACAAGCTTTGATTGCATGGCATTGACCTGTTTATCAGGAGCATGTTTAGATGTGAGTGCCCCTGTAGCATGTGCATTAAGTAATAACAATTATAGCATACCTACACAGACGCGGCTACATTTTTTTGTTTGAAATTACATTATTTCAAACAAGAAAAGTACAGCCCCACTTCTGCGAAAGAGTACTTCAGTGAAAGTGCACTTTCGCGAAAGCTGATTCACAGATGCACGATACAGTGGGGATAAGAAAATATATCATTTTCCCCACTGTAGTGCGATCTCAGAGTTGGTATATTTAATAGTGGGGGTGTGTGGGCACAGTCCCCCACATGGGGGTACAGAGGGCTTGTCCCCCTGAAAAACAATATGTTTTAACAAAGAACATTGTTTTGCAGGGGGAAAACCCCCCTGCACCCCCATGTGGGGGCTGTGCCCCCCACACCGCTGCTACTTAAATATACCAACTCTGAGATTGCACTACAGTGGGGAAAAGGATATATTTCCTTATCCCCACTGTATCGTGCTTCAGTGAATCGGCTTTCGTGAAAGTGCACTTTCGCTGAAGTCGTGTCGTACTTTTATTAGTTGAAGTAATTCAACTTTGACTAATAAAAGTAGACACACACAGATATACTGGTGTGCACTTATGTGACAGTGTATGTCCTACATGATGGAAACAGCTTCCTTGTTAAAGAAAATCAATCATGTTGTAATGCTCAGTATTGTGTAGACAGTAATGTGTGGCTCGTTTATGGCATTCTGTCTAAATCTGATTGTCCATATAATATCCATTCCTTCTGTGTTGACATACAGGATCAGTTCAGTTATTTGTGACAGCATCCACTATTATCTGATATGACAAATGCAGTCAATTCAGGGGTCTATAGAGGGCCTTTTGTAATAGGTAGGGTTTTGAGTCTGGTAATATCTGTTTGTCAGACTACAGTGGCTTACACACACAGTCACAGGGCCAGTTCGTTCATGCATGTTCATACCAGATAGGTTGCCAGCACACCTTATATGGTATGATAGTGCTGTATGTCCTTCACGTATGTTCTTCCTTATGTGACCGATATGTGTAAGTCTGTGGTGCCCACAAATGCTAGGAGGCTTTCTGATATCTGTTCAAGCATGTGTTCTGAAAGAACATGATGCATTGTCTCTTAGGTCATTCACTGCTCATGTGCATTACCTATTCACAAGCTAATTATGCTCTGTATTGCATGTAATCATTCAGACATGTGTTGTTTAGTACTGCAGTTGTTTCCATTACAATATATGGCTTAATGGTAGAGGTGTGATTCCATAAATATGTCCAGCTGTATGGAATGCTTGGTGACCATAAGCAGAAGTGATTGATCCACTGTTACAACACTTGCTATTGTGTTCCCACTGATGAATTGATGTTCTGCTTCTGTTCCCTCTGATTGTGATAATGCCCAATATTAGCATGCCAGACATGTTTGCAAAGTGGCAGTGGCAAAACTGGACTGCTAACATGTCATCCACTCAGGCTTGTCATTGGTCACTTATGTATGTTGCTTATTATTAGATTGCCATGTATCATTTACATAACCATATACTTGCTTGTATATTACATGCTCATAGGTGATTATACCCTTTCCTATCAGTACCACTGCCATTTCTTTGCATAAACATACTCATTTCTGAGTTAGTTGACATTACAGCTGTACGGTTCTTTTGTTCTTGTGTATACATGTTGAAATGGATAATACATTGTTTTTTTTTCAGCTTTCATGCATCATATCTTTGCCTATACATCTTAAGATGCTATGAATCCATTCTGTGCATTCTTCCCATAATATATCTTCCATCCTTGCAAAATGTTATCTCAAGTCAACTATTTATTTGACAAATATATCACATTTTAACTCCATTTTGTCACAATGTAGCTTTGTGTCTTTATCCACATCCCTTCTCAGCAGTCCACTTTATTATGTACAGTCGATATAAAAAGTGTACATACCTCTGTTAAAATGCCAGGTTTTTGTGCTATAAAAAATGAGACCACAATAAATCATTTCAAATCTTTTCCCAACTTTAATGTAACATATAACCTGTACAATTCAATTGAAAAACAAGCAGACCTGTTAGGGGAAAAATACAAAAAATAAAAAAATGTACAATAAGCTGGTTGATAAATGTGCACACCCTTAAACTAATACTTTGTTGAAGCACCTTTTGATTTAATTACCACATTCAATCTTCTTGGGTAGGAGTCTATCAGCATGACACATCTTGACTTGGCAATATTTGTCTACTCTTCCTTACAAAAGTGCTACAAATCTGTCAGATTGCAAGGGCATCTCTTGTGCACCGCCCTCTTTAGGTCACCCCACAGATTTTCTATCATATTATGGTCTGGGCTCTGGCTGGGCCATTCCAAAACTTTAATTTTCTTCTGGTGAAACTGTTCTTTTGTTGATTTGGATGTATGCTTGGGGTCATTGTCATATAAATCAAAGAGCCAGCAAGAAGAAAAGCAAATCCAAATGAGACAACCACTTTATTTGAGTTGAATGCTTTCCTCTCCATTAAAGAGACTTCATCAGAACTATATGCACACAACACCCAGCCTTTTATATACCCTCCCCAATTAATCAATCAAACTTTAATGAAAGTCAATTAAAAGCAAAAAACACACATTAGTAATAGAAACCAATTCAACACTGATACAATTAATTACCATAACCAAATTTCATATGTAGACTTAAAATTCCCTGCTAAAAATAACAATAAAAACATCTTAAAACTGTAAAAAAATGTATAAGCATTAAATTCTACACAATAATAAATTAATTCAGTTAGACTAAGATGTGGTCCATTTTCAAAATACTAGATATGCTTATCATTTCATTGATGCCTGTATACTGAGAAGCATTTAAATACAATTGCCACCTCAGTTCCAGTACATCCAAATGAACATCCAATATACATCCCTGCTCATCTTTGACCAATTGTTGAACCACCAAAAATTTAAATTGGTGGCCCTGATGTTCTTGAATGTGTCTATACAGGGCACTAGTGATTGAAAATTGAAAAGTGATGGAAAAGTATTCAACAGTTATGGACCAAGCATTTGAAGTGACTGAAGGTTGGTTAAGTGATTGAATTGTCAACCAAGGAGGTAACTTAAGCATGTGTGACACCAATGAGGAGAATGATTTGGAAATTTGGATTCAATGTTTGGATGAACAGCAAATTATTGAATCCGGATTAGAGCCTGTTGTCATTTTCAACAAGAAGGGTGATTTTAAAATTTATAATTATTCCCAGTTATCGTTCAACAATAGTCATGCTGATTTAATGGCAAAAGGTTTTACTTTTGTACCATGTAGAGTAGGTAATATGGTGGAGTCTATCATTGACTTGAAGCATTATACAAGAAAACTGAACTTAAAGGTTTGGTTTAATGGAGGGAATGAATTAGGGTATTGCCCTAGAGAGAGTAGTAAAAGGCCTAGTACTTTTAACCCTCCTTTAAACAAAACTATTGATATATTTGAAAAAAAATTGTGAGAAAGATATAAGGAGGATTTATGGTAAAAACAAAAGAGATCAGGGCAATTTTGGATCTAATATGACTGATGAAGAGCAACAATTGCATTTTGACTTGGTCAGTGACCCTACGGTCAGGTTCATGAAACCTGACAAAGGCAGTGCAGTGGTCATAATGGACATGGTTGATTATTTAGATGGGATGAATTCATTATTGTTGGATGAAGCATATGAAAAAAGTTCATTAAGTGAAATTAAAGTGTCCTATAGAAAGATAGATTTATTCCTGGACGACATATTGTATCAAGCCCAGATTGATGAAAATGAATACCATTACATGCAGAATGAGCATCCCAGGGTGTCCAATATTTTTGGGATACCAAAAATCCACAAGGGCCTAAGAAATCCAAAATTTAGGCCCATTGTGGATGGTAAAAGGTCAAAGACCTACTTCTTTAGCAAATATTTAGACCAAAATATGAAGAAAAGTTTGGGCATTTTTTAACTACATCAGTAAGGACTCATGGGAGTTTCTGAATAAATGAAATGGGGTTGATGTAGTACCTGAGTTAATTTTGTTAACCATTGATGTTGTCAATATTTTTTATGTGATCCCTCATGAGGAAGGTTTAATCTGGTTGGAACAGCAGCTTCATAAAACTAATATTTTCCATAAGGATGAAGTGAATAAATTTGTTGCACTAATGGAGGTTGTATTAAAGAGCAACTATATATGTTTCAAAGGGCAATATTACAAACAAATAAAAGGTGTGGCAATGGGGGCGGCTTGCGACCCCCCCCCCATATTTGCCAACCTAATTATGTGCTATTGGGAACAGGAGTATTTAATGAAAACCTCATTTATGTCACACATAGTGCATTACACTAGATTTCTGGATGATCTTTTCCTTGTTTGGAAGGGTACTGAGGAAGATTTGAATGAGTTCCTTGTGTGGATGAATTTGTGAAATTTACACATGACTATAAAAAGGAAAAGATTAATTATCGAGATGTGGAATTGGCAATTGATCAGTTAGATAAGAAGCTTATTACCAGAATTCATAGGAAGATGACTTTTTCCAGTTCCTATTTGGCATGAGCGGATAGGAGATCTGCTGTGGTGACCCTAACCGGGAAAAAGCCAAAAGAAGAAGAAGAATTTGGATTATGGTAGCTGGCATCCGCACCATCAAAAAAAGTCAGTTGTTAAAGGTCAGTTGGTACAGGCTGCCAGAATGGTCAGTTTGCATGACGATTTCCTGGTGGAAATAGAATTTATCATACAGATGTTTAGACAAAAGGGGTATCCTGAGGACCTTTTAAATGAGGTCAGGGATGAAGTGTTGAACAAGTGTGAACAAGGTATTTATAGGCCTGTTATAGGCAATGGATTTTTGGGATCTAGTCAAAAGGTAAATAACATAGTTAACCCTAGCTCAACCTTGATCATAACCTACAATGGGGTGGCAAGTACCATCATTGAGGTTATTAAAGCAAACTGGGAGATTTTACAGTTCAATGGTAATATTGCACATAAGGTTGGGAAGACCCCTAGGTTTGTGTTTAGAAAGGGCAGATCCCTAAAGAACATATTGGAGGGTGCAAAAAAAGGATGGAAAGATCAACAAAAAGATTTGGAATTATAGGTGTAATGCTTGTGTATATTGTTCCTTTTTACTTGAGACAAAGGAAAAGTTCAGAGTTAATGGGAGGATTATTAACATCCAAGGGAAGTATAATTGCAACAGCTGTAATGTAATTTACATGGCCAAGTGTGAAAATTGTCTAATATTTTATATAGGCAAAACATCTAGGAAATTTAAAGTTAGGATTGGTGAGCACCTTGGAGACTTAAGACATTGTAGAATCACTAGTGCCCTGTATAGACACATTCAAGAACATCAGGGCCACCAACTTAAAATTTTGGTGGTTCAACAATCGGTCAAAGATGAGCAGGGATGTATATTGGATGTTCATTTGGATGTACAGGAACTGAAGTGGCAATTGTATTTAAATGCCTCTCACTATCCAGACATCAATGAAATGATAAGCATATCTAGTATTTTGAAAATGGACCACATCTTAGGCTAACTGAATTAATTTATTACTGTGCAGAATTTAATGTTTATACATTTTTTTACAGTTTTAAGATGTTTTATTTTGTTATTTTTAACAGGGAATCTTAAGTCTGCATATGAAATTTGATTATGGTAATTAATTGTATCAGTGTTGAATGGGTTTCTATTACTCGTGTGTTTTTTTCTTTTAATTGACTTTCATTAAAGTTTGATTGATTAATTGGGGAGGGTCTATAAAAGGCTGGGTGCTGTGTGCATATTGTCCTGATGAAGTCTCTTTAGTGGAGAGGAAAGCGCTCAACTTGAAAAAAGTGGTTGCCTCATTTGGATTTGTGTTTATTTTTGCTGGCTCTTGGATTCATTGTATTTTTCTACTTTTGTGGACATTGTCATACAGAAAGGTGAAATTCCTCTTTATCTTCATCTTTCTAGCAGATGCCTCAAAGTTTTGCGCCAAAAGTGCTTGGTATTTGGAACTGTTCATAATTTCCTTCACCGTGACTAAAGCCCCAGTTCCAGCTGAAGAAAAGCCACCCACAAAGCATGGTACTGCCCCCACCATGCTTTACCATGGGGATGATGTTCTTTTGGTGATGCGAAGTGTTGTTTTTGCACCAAACTTACCTTTTGGAATTGTGGCCTAAAAGTTCAGCCTTGGTCTCATCAGACCATAACACATTTTCCCACATGCTTTTGGGAGACTTCATGTATTGTTTTGCAAATTTTAGCTGGGCCTGGATGTTTTTCTGTGTAAGAAAAGGCTTCCATCTTACAACCCTACCCCATAGGCCAGACATATGGAAAATATGGGAGATTGCTGTCACATGTAGTACACAACCAGTACTTGCCAGAAATTCCTACAGCTCCTTCAGTGTTGCTATAGGTCTCTTGGCAACCTCCCTGACCAGCTTTTCTCTTGTATTTTCATCAATTTTGGAGGGACATCCAGTTCTTTACAATGCCACTGTTGTCCCATATTTTCTCCACTTTTTGATGACTGTCTTCACTGTGTTCCATGGTATATACAATGCTGTGGAATTTTTTTTACCCTTCTCCTGACTGATACCTTTCAACAATGAGACCCCTTTGATGCTTTGTAATCTCGCTGTGAACCATGGCTTTTGATGTAGCAGACAATTGAGTAAATGTCAAGAAAATCCTAGTAGGACAGCTGAACTTTATTTGGGGTTAATCAGTCTCTTTAACTGATGGCAGGTGTGTACTCAAGAAGACCGAATGCTGTAATTAAAGCAAAAGGTGCTTCAACAAAGTATTAGTTTAAGGGTATGCACACTTATGCAACCAGCTTATTGTAAATTTTTTTATATTTTTTAAATTTTTCACCTAACAGATTTGTTTTCTTGTTTTTCAATTGAATTGAACAGGTTATAGGTCACATTAAAGATGGGAAAAGATTTGAAATGATTTATTGTGGTCTCATTTTCTCATATCACAAAAACCTGGCATTTTAACAGGGTAGTGTACACTTTTTGTATCCATTGTATGTGCACCTGTGGGATTGACATTCACACTAATTATCATTTCATCAGCCTTGCAGGTTTTATATTTGAAATGCTTCTTATACATTTTCATCCCATCTGCTTGTGGGATATGAGTACACTTTAAACATTTCCACTCTACAACATTACTAAATAATTGTTTCCCATTTTTGTATAACAATTCCCCCATTTCACCCCCTTCATTCAGTATTCTTTCCCTTTTTATGCCCTTAATATGTCTGGGCTACAACTCTTGCTCATATCTGAGCACTGCCTATATGCGATCTGTTTTGTTTTCATTGAGTGCTGCTTCTTACAAACACCTTTGCGTGGCTGTGAACACTATTTCTGGCCATGGAAAGGCTCTTGCATCCATACAGATATGATGAGCAGCATGACTATCTAACATACCTACAACTAACTATCATAAGCTAATCTACAGGCCTTCTAATAGCCCTGCCCTCTACTCACTGTTCACCATCTATCACCCAGATAGACCTATTCGATATGTAAATCAAATGCTTCATAATGTAATAAAACCTAACCTTTCTGCTGGTCAAATGCACTATCCCTTTATCATCACCAAGCTTTGGAATGCCCTCTCCTCATCACTCTGGACTACTAGCAAGCTCAATCAGGTCAAGACATGCCTCAGAAAACACCTAACCACTCACTGGATATGTACATGTATTAGGACGGACCATATAAAATAAAATATTACCTAATCTACCAATTTCTCCAGCTCTTTCCCTCCTCCTTTCTATGTCATAGATATCCCCAAATCAGCAAATATACTCTGTACTGTCACCTTATAATGTCCTATCATAAGAAGCCCAGACAGAAGCAATCTATATATTAATTTGAAGCTATCTATACATGCAGTCTAATCTTGCTACTAATGTAGTAGAGGTCAAATGCCTCTACCTTACTCTCAGTCTAATCAACTGTTATAACCTTCATCTCCTCTCTGTCTAGTAGTAACTGCAATATTCACATGCATACTAAATAATCTATGTCACTGACTAATATGCATTTTATGCCTTGCATACTTAAAATGTTATTTATTTATAACCGGTATACTGTTTAATTTACTGTATACTGACTCTTACTAATTTGTATAATGTCTGTTTTTGGTTTTGGAGCTTTTCTCCCTGGCCCTCCACTGAAAAGGGCTCTTTGGGCTCAGTGGACCTCCCGGTAAACAAATGCAAATAAATAAATAATATTTGATTAGTGCTACTGCTCATCACTGTAGCACACTTACCTAGTGTAAGTGGCGCACAGTGCTTACACAATTGTTAATTAATGCCAGGGAGAGTGTCGCCAACCAGTTATAACTGCAAATAAAAAAAAAACAACATAATTTCCCAATGCTGAAAAAAGTCCGTAGACAGCATAACTGCTAAAATGAGAAATGTAAATATATATGTAAAGAAAAAAGAGCAAAAGAAAAAAAGAATTACATACAAAACAGAATGAAATAGAGTGGAGTACCTAAAGAAGAATATTGCCTTGATTACTGAGGGTACAAATAAGTGCAACTAATGCTAAATGGAATTGAAATTTCCTTCATTTCATTGCTGTTTGTTTGTTGTGATGGAATGATAAAAAAAGTACTATACAGCCTATGTGCAACTGACAAAGCACTGGCAAAGATATAGGTATCCTTAAGTAAAGGTGGATATACCAAGATATATATATATATATATATATATATATATATATATATATATATATATATATATATATATATATATATATATATATATATATATATATATATAAAACATACAGTGAGGTACACATGCATTCATTTATTTACATAGACAGTCTCATGATATGCACACACACACACACACACACACACACACACGCGCGCGCACACATACACACAAACACACACACACACACACACACACACACACACAACACACACACACACACAAACACACACACACACACACACACACACACACACACACACACACACACACACACACACACACACACACACACATACACTCAGAATGAGACAGCAACTTAGAAAACAGTTTACAAACTGCTTTCACTATGTGTAGATGAAAGCAAATGCACCAAGGATTGGAATCCCAGAAATGCATTCGCCAAAAACATCTTGCTGGAAAACACTTTTTTAAGTGTTTTTGAAAAGGAGCAATCCTTCTTTGCACCACCTGATGTGGTGGGAAACCCCTCATCCTTGAACTTATATATGCTTACTCAGAGATTGTACTCATTCAAAGAAGGGGGACATTCCCCCCAAAAGGGAATTTTGTCTTGCACAGCTCAATAACCTTTGACTTCCATGGAGGAAGTGATCATCAGTGAGTTGACTCTCAGACAGTCTATAGTTGAGAGGTCAAGTTTCATCCACCAGTAGGATAACTTTACAGAACTGTTGCTATCCAAGTCACTAACAACATAGCTGGCATTTAATCTGTATTTGATTAAACCAAAAAATGTTGCTATCTGAAGGATATGGAGTAACAAAGAATAAAAAAGGACATACAATTTATATTAAGTAATGATAAGCAATTTGGATCAAATTTTTAAAATTTTCATTCTGTTGTAGCTCATTTGTCCTCTTGGTCATATTTCCAGCTCTGAAAGTATTGCATGAAAAATATATACTTTCTTAAAATACTCCCGCTGCTTAATGTTTCAAACTTGCTGTACCACATGTCATTGCTGCTGGAGTAAGTATTTTACATTCAAAATATGTCAAGTAAGTTTTTTATATATATATATATATATATATACACACAGACTAATAGACACACATGCACACGCGCACACACACACACACACACACACACACACACACACACACACACACACACACAGTTTTCTTTGTATTTATTTTTAATTACTTTTATTTATTTACTTTTTATTTTTAATTTTAAGCTTAATAAACAGTGATGCTGTCTTTAGCTAGTGGGAATAATTGCTGACATTTGTTTTTCACTGTCTGATTTTTTCTAATATCAAAGAGACATTGTTGAAAAGTAGTATGGGTCTGATAATGCAAATTACTTACACATGCTTTGGTCATGTCCAGTCTCAAATAATATGTAGTTAAATGATTGCATTACCCACCGGAGACAACTTTCTTGTTGTTAGGTGTAAAATCCAAAAGAAAAATCTAGCAAGGATAGACTTCCAACTGTGTGATTCCTTAAACCTCTTGTATTTGAGGAGATGTGGGATATATGCAAATTACCCTTTAAGAAAATCAGACTCATTTCTCTCTAACACTAACTCTCTCTAGAATGTGTAAAAATCTGTTAACAGCTTACTGTATAATTTAATTTAATCCTGACTTACACTCAGGATTACTCTAACCTATGGAATTTGTTTAACTTGCTTGTTTATGTAATCTCTGTAAATAGTCTGTTTGTAATATGTAATGCTGGTATTATGTAATGCTGTATCTGCTTACCATTGGAGCTTTTCTCCCCGGGCCTCCGCTGAAAATGGACATGCATCCAGTCGGACTATCCCGGTCAACAAATGTAAAATAAATAAAAAAATAAAATAAAAAAATGTTTCAACTATATGGCAACTCTGAATGTGCATGACTTTTTTCGTTTTTAAAATCTCTTTATGGGCAAATTCAGGCAAATAAAGCCAAAACAAAAACCAAAGCCAAACCCAAACCCAACTAACTGTGGACATGCATGCTTCAACCTTCTTATAGGCTCTTCAGCACACCATAAGTGGAATGTTTGGCTAACCTTTAGAGACACAAGATTGTCGCACCCAGCTGATATCCATAACCATTAGGGTGTCTGCAAAATATCCCAACCAACAAACTAAAACAATGAGTAAAATGGTCATACAGAAAAAACAATCAGTAAAATCCAAAAGAAAAATCTAACAAGACTAGACTTTCTGCTGTGTGATTCCTTAAACCTCTTGCATTAGAGGTGACATGGGATATATGCAAATGAACCTTTAAGGACATCAGGTGTTTCAGCTATATGGCACTACTAAAATGCTTCACTGTGTGACAAGGACTGGCTACAGCTGAGGTATGAAATAACAGTATTCAGGGCTATAATCAAAGCCCAGAAGGGTGGGCCAAAGGACATAAAAACTAGTTTGTATATGTATGAGCATATATTATGGCATTGTTACAAAGATAAGACTTATGTTTTCTCATTTATTAACTATTGGGATCTATTTTTATTCTGTTAAACTCAACAGTCATTTGGAATGTTAGATTATATGCAGATCAGATTTTTCTGTGATTTTAAGTTATGATTATGGAAACTAACATACTGTAAGTTGTTAACTGATTATGCTTTTTTTTAATTATTAATAAAAAATATCAAGCAGAAGCCCACATCTTCAGTGAACCTTGTGAATCAAATGAAGCCTCCAATGAGAAAAAGCAGGTAAGGAACTTTAAGATTAAGTGCTCTGGTCAACACTGACAGACTAAAGTCCTAATTTTCAAGGAGAACGAACTTTACAAACCATAACTTTGGGTGAGTTTGACAAAAGTTGACATTCTAGTTGAACTGTTTGCTGCATTATAAAAGTCAGCACAAAAGTATTTCCTGACAGAAGTGAAATTATACATGTAACATCACGCATAGCTTACTGGAAACAACAGAACTGAGAGACTATTTTACCAACATATTAATAGTTACATTTTCAAGAATTTATGATTCAAGTGAATGTGAAATTAATAAGAAATGTATGATGATGTTGTAACTAGAAGGTTTGCTACAAAACAAGTGAAGTAAGACATGTTAAAGTTTAGTAAGATAAAGCAACAGTAAATTAAACTGTGATGAAAGGTGAATCAGATTTTCATAAGTTAGGAATGCCTGAAATAAAACATATACTATTGCTGACATTTTTTGAGAAATGATAACTTTATTATTTAACTAAATTTGTACTTTTAGATAAATAGAGGGGTTGCTTGAACTGTGCATGAATGTAAATCTAGCATATTTTTTCAGATTTTCAAATATGTTATCTGAAAGCCAAGTCATTTGAGAAAAAACACAGTAAAATATTTCTCCAAAGCCAACTTCACGCTTCTTAAGACAGAAGTGGCAAACTTCACGACACCCATGCAGATGGACAATAGTGGTATAACTGCTGAATCCTACACAAATGCACTTAATACACACTTACACAAGTGCATGGATCGTGCTGTCCTTAAGAGAACCAAGATGCTATCCTCCAAAAAAGGAAGCCAATCTGGTGGTCCACTGCCATAAACAAACTCTACAACAGAAGAAAGAAACTGTTGCAAAAAAGAGTAAACTCCCATGAGTGGAAGAACTCACTGGTCAGCCTCAGTAAGAAGCTGAGATTCCTCATAAAATCCTCCAAAGCTAGTTAGGAAAACAAAATTGCCACTGATTCTAAAGAGAGCCAGAAAGCATTTTATAGCTATGGCAAGAATCTCAATGACAACACTCAGATCTGCTCTGAGTTACAACACAATGGCACTAAATTGACATAACCAACTGATATTGCCAACACCCTGGCAGATAGGTTCAGTGCAAACTTTACCCCCCTCTCACCCCCTAAAGGGCCCATCTCTATACCGGAAGAATGCAAAGTTCCTGTAATCATGGCTGTACAGGTAAAAACTACACTCTCCAAAGCCAAGAACACAGCATCCATGGGACCTGAAAACATCCCAGGCTGTGTTCTGCATGAACTACAGAATGAAATGGCACCCCACTTAAGCACCATGTTCAATCATAGCCTCACCTCAGGCTTTGTGCCCACTGAATAGTGCACAGTGATGGTTATTCCACTCCACAAAAGGTGAGCCACCACAGACCCCAGGGACTACCACCCCATTAGCCTAACAAGCTTGGTCTGCAAGGCCATGGAATGTATCATCCTGAAACTTATAAACAAAGGCATTGGTAATCTCCAACTCTGGACCCCGCCCAGTTCAGGTTTGTAAAAGGCAGATCATGTCTCCTAAACCTGATTGACTTCTTTGAAGCAGTCACCAAAGCCGTAGACAAGGGTAAGGTTATTCAGGCAGCCTATCTAGATCTTGCCAAGGCTTTTGACACCATCCCCCACTCTGGAATTATAGATAAACTCACTAAACTAGGTATTAATCCCTATGTCACAAGATGGGTTGCCAACTGGCTTACTGACAGAACCCACACTGTGAAAGTAGCAGACTCCAAATCTGACTTCAGACCAGTGACAAGTGCAGTAACACAGGGCTCAGTCCTGGGTCCTCTCCTGTTTGGTATCTACTTTTCTGAAGTACAGGTTAACACACAAGGTCTTTGGCTAATGAAATTCACAGATGACTGCAAACTAGGAGCCATAATTGAAACTCCTAACAATGTGGACATCCTACAAAAGGGCCTCACTGAGAGAGATGCTTGGTGTCAAAGCCATGGCCTCAAGCTCAATGCCAAAAAGTGCATTGTCATCCCCTTTGGTAAAAAACTCTGTACCCATGAGCTACCACATAGGTGGTAGTCTACTTACCACTGAAAGTGTGATAAGAGACCTTGGGACACAGGTGGAGAGTAGTCTCTTCTTTGATAATCACATCGCCACAGTAGTCAGGAAATCCTTCTATGTGACACACCTCATCACAAAAGGTTTCTCATCCAGGAAAAAGGAGGTTGTTGTTCCCCTCTACTCATCACTCATTAGACCCATTATAGTGTAAAATGCCCCTTCTGCTATGTTCTTCACAAGACATCTAGAACAACTGGAAAGGCTGCACAAATACCTCACAAAGAGGATTACCAGCCTCAAACAGATGCCCTACACAGACCATCTCAAAAAACTCCAGCTTTACTCAGTTGCTTATCGCCTACTAAGAGGTGATCTCTGCCTAACATACAAAGCTATGCCAAACCCAGAACTGTTGGACATGCTCCACTTAAAGAAATCCCTATCCCTCCAAGGTACACACTCTAGGGACCTAAATCTTGTCATTACAATAAACAGAATATGCTGGAGGGATAGATTCCTGTCCCAGAGACTTCCCATACTCTGGAACAAACTACCTATCTATATCAAACAAAGCTCCTCATTAGCACTTTTCAAGACAAATCTTGATGATTGGATGGGAAATAGGAAACTCACCCTGGTGATCACCTATGTGGCTCTGCTCGACAGGGGCACAGGGAAAATAATTTTCTTGGGTGGCGAAAGCTAGGGTACTGTTTTGGCTAGGCTTGTATAGGCCCTAGGGCCGATAGCCTAGTACCTACCTATGACCCTATAAAAATGCAAATAACTGTGATGGAGTCAAATTTTTTGGAAAGCATGGTGTCTTCCCAGAGAATAAAGTTGGAACTATGCAGTTTCAAAGACTGGCTATATATGAAATGACATGTTAGTTAGTCTTTAGTTTGAGCCAACAAGCTTACATAAATCCAACAGCTAAACATAACTTTTTTCCTTGCTGTGAAGGCATATTCAATACAAACAGAAAATACTTATTCTATAAGGCTTTAACAATGAAGTTCAAAGAATGTGTTGCACACTGACACGGTTATAAAAATAGATATTATCCTTTACTATAGAATAAATTAATAAAATGTTCATTGGATGAATGCAAAAAAATGCTTCTTCTGTAACCTGAATCAAGAATTGTACAGCTAATCTGTGTGTGACAGGTGATTTAGCTAAATCAGTTTTTGCTTGCAGAAAGGGTCTGTTTCCGCAATACAGAAAATTGAGATTCACAGGCATGTTAGCTGCAATGCTGAAATATCTTATTATTGGCTAACTTGCATGTCTCTGAATTGCCATTAACTACAACTACAGCAGATCAACACTTTCCTCTGGTAGTCAACACTGGTAGCCCAGTACATACAGCACTGGAGACCCATGCATCACATTTTCACATGTACACCCAACAGTCTTTCTGCCAGACACATGCACACATTCAAATGCAAAGATAAACACATATGTATTCACTGTCTCTTGTGCATGCACAATCACACACAAACATATCTTTTACCTGTCTCCAAGTTTAAAGAATGTCTTGATGTGTCTTCATATGTACTTGCCCTCACAAATTGCAGATCCTTATAGTCAATCAATAATGCCAAACATTAGAGTTTCATACTTATTGCTTGTATAGTACATTGGGATACTAGACTTACAACTCTGTTAACTGTTTAAGTGAGTCCCAGTGATAATTGAAATATTCACCCTGATAATGAAGCCATAGGCACAAATCCATGCCATCCTCTTCTCACTGCAGCAATATATTTGGTAAAATCAGATTATATTGGCTAGGCTTGTAAGGGCTCTTAAGCTGTTAGCATTGTAATCTCCTATGAACCTATTAACCTATTTCATATGGTGTTCTTCCTAATTTTATATAAAAGTCTTCCCCCACACGGACACACCCCATTCTTCTCAACTGTTCCTGATGTTATAGAATGTTCCTGATACTGTCTCTTATAGAGACCCTGTCCCCAATAACTCAGGAACTGTTGTTGTTATTAAATATTTCCCAGCATTAGAGTTTCTTCCTCCTTAGTATGTGTGACACTGCCAGCCCAGCTATCTGGAATTTTGTAAATAATCATATCATTTGTGAATATTGATATGATTTATACAGAACTGCATGTTATGTACTGAGCTTCAAGAATGTCACCACAGTGCACCCTACTGGTAAAGAACAGAACTGTATATAAACTATATACCTGCACAAATGTATGTTTTAATAGTAGAAGCTGCAACATACAGAGTTAACTTGCAAAACGTCAAGAAAATAAGTTGGAATCAAAGTGATTATACAATTGTGTTATTGCTCAGGTTAGTTCAGCAATCAGAGACAATGTCTAGAGCTAGACGTTTTTCTATTGTCTGAAACAGAAATAATTTCTAGGTCTAAAATGTAAATTTGTTTTATTGTTTTGCGACTTCCTAGCAGCTGCACAGTTATGAAAGATGTATATTTTTCACAGAGAGATGCTAAAAATGCTTGTACTTTCTGACAATAGGGGTACCTTGGGATCTGAAGTCAGGTGACAAAGAGTAATGTCATCCAAACTGACCCAACAGTAATATTTGAAATTAACTTAACTGTCTCAGAGAGAATCTGGGCATTTTGTATTTTGTCTTTGACCTGAAAACATCCATCATCAAAACTTCTGCCTGTGTGTTATCTGTAAGTAAGACTTAAGGCACAGTATTTCTCTTAGAGATAGATAGGAATATAATAAAGATTAGTTTAGATATTTTCTGTATTTATTTCAGACTGTCCTGCAATGTTGTTGTAAAGTATTTCCTGTGATTTTGAACTTTGTAGTTACTGTGTTGTTTGAGTGTTGTCTTGTTCTTTAATTATTTATTATTACATATATTTAAAGCTATCTTTGTGGCTCATATTTGTGAGACATATTTAAGCTCTTAGGGTACCTGGATATGCATTTGGGGACACTGTACAGGCCACTGCAATAGCGTTGCTCTTGGTCACACTATCCTTTGGATAATAGTAACATTACAGAGTAGGATTGGACACCCTTTGTAAGGGCCTTATAGTAGCTGATAAGTAGGGGTTGGTGGCAGCTGGTACTACCTTATAGTCTAGGCAGAAGGGAGCATAGCTAGTAAACCTTTGCCAGCCTTTCCCAGGAGAGTCTGTGTGTTT